>NC_135497.1:529552723-529852723 GCF_052857255.1 Amblyomma americanum
ATACACTTGCCTGTCCACTTCATCACACTACTAGAACCTGTAGCGCGCAACCAGCGTAACCATGTAAAAGTTACTTCTGAAAAATATAATAACTAATTATTGCATTATTCAATTCGTGTGATGAGGTAGATGTAATTAAATATCTTAAATCTGTACGTGGAATATGAAGAACGCCTTTTTGAATAGTTTTGAATTGGAATCTTTAACAGACATCACACAGCGCACGAGTATTTTTTGCATTTTGCCTAGATTGACATCCAGCCGCCACAGCCGGTATTGTATCCCAGGAACATACCCTCAGCAGCCGAACGCTCCAGCCACTGAAAGAGCGCGATAAGTCAGTGGGTCGTTTGGTACTACGGTATACTTCCCGGCTTGCAATCGATTATTAGGATGGCGCCATACTTTCTTCACTGTATCAACAAAAAACAAATATGACCATGCCAACGACTTCTTTCTTTGAACTCCGACTCAGAGCAAATACAAACTGAAAATTGTATAAAGAATGTGAACTGCGAAAATCCTTTCCCTCAATACTACAGCAGCCCCGATAGCTCGAACTGATTTTTGATGGAGAGGTTCAATTAACAAAGCTTTGGCGTTCCGGCTTTTTTATTCGGTGTAGCGAAAAAAAAAATCAAATTTAGACTAATATTATAAACCGCTGTGATTTACTGCCTCGTCACTTGAGATTATTGTTAGGATATTAAAGAGCAGTGCTCTGCTCTCTTGCGGTTTCCTGCCAGCATAATGGGAAAAAACTGGTCTCGCTGGAAGCTATTTGTGACATTTGCCAGGAGCCCTTCGTAACTTTGGATTTGAGCTCGAAAATGACCATACTCAGTGAGTGCTCAACCATACCTCGAGGGCCACTTTCGCATGTAACAAATGACGCATTCTAATCCTCCTTGAGGTTGCTTGCGAGGCGCCAACCAACTTTTCTTTTGCCATGATGCAGGTGTCCATCAATCCAGATTTCAAGCTGGCTGAGATAAGCTACGATAACAACGCGGCAGTCTGCGACCTGATCTACACGCAGACGTACGCAGCGGTCACAAACTGCACTCTAGGAAGGCCTTGACGTCGCGGGCGAATGAGATGGTGCCACGCATAAGAGACGTTTATCGCGGAAACCCAGCCTACAAGCATCGTGGGCAACAGTGTGCAGGATGTGTTTGTACCAACTCTTCCCGCTAGTCGTACGCTGTGGTAATGACCATCCTTCTGCCCAAGACCTATGCGTCGAAGCAACCCTCGCGAAAAGGCACAAGAAACGGGGAATTCCACTCGTTAAGATCACTTTGTCGTTAAGAAAGCCTCGCCATCAGCTGCAGTCGTATCACGCTACATTTACATAAGTCAGCAAAGTCCCAGATAACCACACAACCGGCCATCTGAAACAAAACCACGGGCTCCCCCCGCGAGTGGCAATGAACATATCAGACACGATAATTCAACCAACGTGCAAGGAGCTTCCTTTGGGCTTAGAGTTGTCCTAGGGTTAGCGGCACAACACCTCCCTTCCTTCAGGACCGCAGATAAGTTTCTAAAGTGCTCATCTTTTTTTCACCAGACCTTCGTCACGTATTGTTTTTAGGCTTCATATCCGGGATCATAATATACATGGTGTAGTACTATGAGTAACCTTCCTAATTAGCTTGCATGGTGTTTCTCAGGAACTCAAGCAGACGTAAGCCGCGAATCATGCCACCAGTACAAGGGGTGCTTCGTACGAATGGGCTGCCGTTTTTGTAGTGAGTCAATACCTCTTCACCTTGACGTATTCAGGGCCGCTGTGATGTCACGGAGTCGGCGTTACACAAAGAGCGTTGTGGCTCTGAGGGAACAGAGCTCATTTATTTCCTGCTATTATGCCTATGCATGCTGATCTAATAATGTGCAGGAATGTACTGCCAAATAACACCGCGCTGTGAACTTCGACCGGCGAAGGTATAGCTGCGGGAGAATACGCAATCCGGGCATGTTGGCTTTGTCAGATCAAACACGACGCGCCCATTGCACTCGCGACCGAAACTGCCAACAGCCAGATATCTGAAGCAATTCGGGTGTTCTAAACTTGAAAGAAGTGCGATGGACCGGTCTCTCAGTTCGCAAGAGCCTTAGTGCGTCAGTATTACAATACGGGTCCGACGACGTAGGAAAAGGTCGTCTTCTATTCAGCGAACAGTGAGCCTTCTGACCTTTATGAATATCCCCTATGCAGCGCTACGCGACAGTGAAGCCTCACAAAACCGCAACCCATTGCTTGACGAATATGGTCAGTGGATGCATTTATCTCACATTTTCTAGTGTTGAAAAACCTGCTTTCGCATATTCCCACCTGCCATTCAAAGACGTAATAAAGATTGAGTTGTGTGCATAATTTACTATCCTCGCTTTCTTGTGTACATCCTCGTTGTACACATTTTAACCCCTTAACGAACACATTTCTATTAAAAAATGTTACCAAAATGATTCTTAAGTACACAAGCTGCCATCTTTCGGCAAGATAAAAATGCTTTGTATTCGACGATTCCCATTCCCCTTAAACTGGACACAGATAGCCAGAAAATACACCAAGCTGTACTCGTCAGGAACCAGAAATGAAAGTCGGTTTATGATGAGCCTGGTTTGTACAAGTCCGCTGTAAGGTTCGTTTTTTTTTCTCACAAAGACGCACAGCCGGAAAAACCGGACTTCCCCAACACCGTAGTGAGATACTCTGAATTGCTTCTGACGAAGGAACTTGGCGAAGGACTTGTTCAGCTTGACGCTAGTTAGAGCGTACGAGCCTTCATCGAACTCTTCACTTGGGAGTGAAACACGTACCACCTTTGCAGGCTGAGTTGTTCAAAACTAGGTTTGCCCCCGAAGGGGCGCAGCGGGGTTTCCGGAGCCTCCTCCAAGCACACACCCCAAAAGACGAAGCCGGGCGCCGGGCCGAAGGTGGCTTGAGCCCATTTTTACCGGTGGGTGTCCGGCGGTGGGTTTCGAACCAACCACCTCACGCCGCCGAAGCGGACGCCCAGACCACTAGGCTACGACTGCGGTGCAAAAAAGGGGCCACAAAATGATCTTCTTCCGCACGAGGCGGATTTAATGTTGTTGACGGCGGAATTTATCGCTGATCCGTCAGTGCAACTGTGGTCACGACGCTTTTCCCAAGCTTGTAACCCAGAAGAGCCGAGCAGCAGGCCGGAGGAAATCTTGTACCCATAAAAACTGGTGGGTACCCGGCGGCATTGGGGATCGAAGCATACGACTCCTAAGGTCGGTGAGTGCATTCTATATGAAACATTTTTGACGGAAACCAATTTTACAGATACTAAGGACATTATTGCGGTCCATAAACTCCGAAACACGTAGGAGCGTGACTCTTTCAATTAAGTTAACCACGTTCGATGTCAATGAAATGGGTCTAATATTATGCAGAGATTAGCCACCACCATTGTTTTTAGTTAAAGGGATCACTTTGGCGATTTTCCACTCAGGAGGAATCCATGCGTGTTTGATGGAAAAATTGACCAGCTGGAATAAAGAGTTAGGGGACTCCTCAAAGAGGATCCTTAACATTTTTGATGTTATCCTATCAGGGCCAGAAGCTGCAGTTGGTAACCACAAAACTATCGGGGAAAGCTCGGGGAAGGGTAACAGGGGGGAAATGCTAAATCTGGTCCACTGACACCACAAACGCGGCGCCCAAACTAAGTACAAACGAGAAGCGCTGCTCTAATCCTTTGGCGACTGTCTCAATTGTTTCTATTGCTTTTTGCGGGGTTAAAACACATGAGGGTGAATTTTCTGAAACCGATATCTTTTTCCGCGATCTTAAGAATGCGAAAAGTGCGCGGCGATTTTCTGATTTTGTTAGGAAATCAAAATTCTCAGATTCATAATTTTCTCTCGCTTGAGAGATTGAGCGTTTAAAAGAAGCCGCAATGAACTTATAATCATGCCAAATTTTCTGGCACTGACTGTGTAGGAGCTTCATCCATGCAGCCTTTCTGCGTGTGTAATCCCGCGAACAATCTGCATTCCACCATCTAGCTGAAGTGTTCCCTCTTGATGTACGCACCAAAAATTCGGACTTCTTTCGGCATTCCTCAATAGCCGAACATATGTCTTTTGATGTATGCTCTTCAGGAGAATTAACCGCTGAAGCAAGAGTAGAGCGCAAAGTGGACTGAATCTGGTCATAGTTTATATATGACTTTAACTGAGAGCACGCTGGAGTTAAGTGCAAATTAACATCAGAAACGATAGGTATGTGATCACTAGATGTTCCACAATCCACAGTAGACCAATTGAGTGCAGAAGCAGAAGGGCTGCTGAAAGTTAAATCTAACAGAGATTGGATTTGTGCGTGAAGAATTGTGGCCGAACCAGAATTCATGCACGAAAGGTTGTTATCAGTAACCCAATCTCAAAAGGCGCTTACCACAGAAATCTGTCTCAAACCCTCCCGACACATGATGAGAATTAAAGTCGCCGGCCTAGAGAACTGACATACGACATACTGACATACAACTGACATACGGTATCCTGTACACCACAACGAAAATAAACATTTACGAATGAAAGGGGAGAGCACCCTGGAATTTCAGTCTAAAGCCAATAACTTGCAGTCTATAGTAGAGGATTGAAACGCAATTTTAGCCCTGTTACAAACTTTTAAAAAAACTAGTAACAATAACCTTCTTCCTCTTGACTGTAGATCTCGTCGAAATGAATAATTTTTCAAATGGAAATGTTTTTCAGATGTAAGACAAGTTTCTTGTAAAATAATTATGTTTAGATTATGTTGGGATAAAAGGTACAGTAAGTCTGTTGAAGCTGAAAGAAGTGACCGACAGTTCCTCTCGAGAACACTTAACACCCCAATAGATGTGAAATCCGGGCAGTAGCAACTACCTGCCCAAAAATATTGTCTTTTGGCTTAAAGTCAATCTGTTGCTTCTGTGATTTGGCTGAGGATGGGGAGAAGAAGGGTTAGACATTGGGGGATCCACTGCGTTTGAGGATTCGCGTATCTGTATCCATTATCTCTGCATCATGAATAATTTGAACATCATCTGAATTAGCGGACCGAGGAACAGGTGAAACAGCAGTAACCTGTTCCTGGGGCTGAGACAGCGCAGGTAAGGATTGATGGGTCAATAATGAAGGCATGGCTGACATGGCAGAAGTCATTCCAGTTTGCATGGCCTGAGTAATCTGTGTTGCAGAGCATTACATATGCACTCTGTGACTGTGAACACTATCCTGTCAGCCATCTTAGCCATGGAGGCTTCCACAGCAGTCACTCTTGCCTGAGAAATAGACGAATCTAGTGTCACTCCTGAACGGGCTGACACACCTGCATAGCCGTGCGCTCTCTCTTTAATTTATGATATTGCCTCACGCTGCGAACAGCGCTTGCGGTCTGTTATTTCTATAATTTGTAATTAATGATACCGAGAAGGGCAATCCGTGGAATTTGCAGCGTGAGATACACCACAAAGGCAACAAGTGTCGTTTTGATGAGAGCATAAATTCGATGGATGGTCATTGCCACATTTGTAGCACCGCAAGATGGACTTGCGGCCATTAGCACTATGGCCATATCGCCAGCAGTTCCTGCACTGCAGTGGCTTAGACAGAAGAGAATCTACACGCAAGATTAAGGGCCATGCTTTTATTTCCGAGAGGCAAGCACTACCCGCAAAAGTGGCAATTACCGTTTCCGTTTACACCCGCACATTGTTCCCGGCTACAGCGATACACAGCTACAACACCCGCTGCAGAGAGAAGGTCGATTGTCTCAACTGGAGACAAGCAAGAGTCCGCACCGCTAACCAAACCTTTTGTGCAGGCCAGACGAAAAGAAATGAAGCTGTTTACCGGACGAGACCCTGAAGAAGAGCAGTTTAGAAGATCTTTATCGCACGACAGGTTTGGTGAACGGCACAGAATCCCGCCACGTCTAAAGTGGCTTACCTCAGTTATTGCATCATAAATGGAAGTGGCCGTCTGAAGAGCAGCTCGCACATGCCCTGGATTGTTAATTTTGATAGCACCACCATCATTTGGCACCATCGCCACAGGAATGCTGCGTGCGCCGAGCGTTGAAAAGCTTCCAGATGCATCTCAGGAGGCAATAGAGAAGGCGACCAGTGGGAGCTCCCCTGGCCGGGAGATCGCGTAGAGATTGCCACTGATTTCAGACGTCACCGTGTGCGTTATCCACACAAGACAAAAGGCGCAAAGTCAGAGGGGGAAAAGGAAAATAGGACCAGCCACCCAATACGTAGCCAACCTCGTCTGCGGGAGTTCGGAGCTAGGCCTCTCCTGCAGATGATGATGCCTAAGGCTGAATGGCACGCACCCAAGGCGGGGGATTGGCCAGGGTGCATTGCTGATACAAACGCACACATGGGCAAGGAGTGGAGTAGGTAGGTAGGTGGGCCTCAAACACTCCAACCGCGGGGGAGTGGCCAAGAGACAGGCGGTGAATTGCTGGATACAGGAACGTTTTCACGGAAAAAGGAGTAGTAATAGCATGTAGATTGGAAGACGCAAGGACCGGGGTCATGTTAACTTAGAGATCGAAGACAGAACAGTGGTTTAATGTGCATATTAGTATACAATGCCTGCAATGTTTCAATGTCGTACTGACAGATAGCGCGAAAACGAAATTAGAATGGGAGTCACTGCGTTTCTTGAAGGAAATTTTGCAGAGCAGAGGACACACTCCTGTCGCTATTGCCCAAGCTAGAAAGAAGCGCCAATAGAAAGAACCGCTGAGGACACAAGAAAACCCAGTTGATGAAATGGAATTTCTAAAAGACGCTTCCTGAAATGAGAGAATCGGCGGCAGAACAGCAGGACGTGATTAAGTGTTTCAGGTTCGGCGCAAAAAAGGGCACAATGGGGAATCCGCCGGCCCAGATCAGTGAAGGTAGAAAATTAGAAGGGGAACCCGGCAACGCAAACGCGTGAAAAAGACCACTAGTCATCTCGAGCGCCAGTCTTTAGTGCTCCAAGGATGCAGAAGATGCTGATATTCGGGAGATGTTTTAAGAGCAGAGTAAGCAAATTCCTAAAATGTTGTGTAGCTGAGAAACCTCAGCACAGTAATTAAGGGAGCGGTCTTGTTTCTTCTTCTTGTGCTTTCATCTTTCTCTTCCTTACACTGCTGCAGAAGTGCTATTAAGATTCGTTAACGAAGTTTGGGTATCGGAAAAAAATATTCGAGACCTGAAAAAATAAACTGATATTCTACCGTTTCTTAAACCCGGGAAGCCGCCAACCTCTCCTAGCAGTTATAGACCCATAGCCTTTGCCAGTGTCCTCGCCAAATCCTTTGACCGTGTCCTGAATATACGATTAACTTTTGTACTTCAATCTTGTGAACTTCTTGGCAGTCATGAGTGCGGTTTTAAAAACGGATTCTCCTTTACAGATCACCTAGTTCGTTTGAAAATACTGTCAGAGTAGCTTTTATTCACATCACAATACTGTCTTGCTGTATTTTTCAATTTAGAGAAGGCATATAACACAACCTTGAGGTTGGGGAATCTTCAGGACTTGGCTGAGCTTGGCATTCATGAAAGAATCTTTAACCGCCCAAAAGATTTCTTAACTAACCGTGTATTCAGAGTACGCTAAGGTTCAACCATTTCGAGGAAATTCATCCACGAAAATCGAGTACCTCAGGGGTGAATTTTAAGCACAACGCTCTTTCTTGTAAAAATGAACTCTTTTAGCAAAATAACCCCAAGATTCGTTATGGGGAGGAAGAGAAGGAGAAAAGTCAGGGAAAAAAAACAGTTATGTATTCATTCTAAGAAGACGATCTCCAGATAGCTTGCACATCTTCCAGCATATCAACATGCGAAATACAAATACAATTAACAATAAATAAAGTTTCAATGTGGGCAGAGAGAAATGGTTTTCGGTTTTCTTCGCTCAAACCAGTGACCATTCTTTTCTCACTCAAATCAGGCTTACAGGCAGATTCCATAAATTTCTAGGCATAACATTCAACAAAAAACTCACTTTCCTGCCTCACATAAACTCACTGAAAGAGAAAGTCTCCAGGTCCCTCGACATATTCAAAGTACTCTCACGAAAACAGTGGGGGGGGGGGGGGGGGGCGATAGGACATGCCTCTTAAAAATATACCGTGCTGTAGTATGCTCTACCCTGGATAATTGATGTGTAGTTTTTGGGTCATCGAGATAATATTACCATAATAAACGGGATTCGCTACATAATTTAGATCTGCGTCTTTCGACGGGTGCATACAGGACGTTGCCCATAAGGAGTCATGCAGAAACTAACGAACCATCACTTAGAGACAGAATATCCATGATCACGTCTCCAAAGATTCTAGAAATACGTTCACTACTTAAACACACCAGTCACCAAGTAATTACAAAGTGCTCATCTAGAACACTGTTAAAAAACTGCAAACTACCAGGCCACTGATTTTGCGTTTTTAAGATATGTACCAAGATCTCAGTGCACTAGGTAGATTACATAGAATTACCCGAAGGAAAGATTCACTGCCTCCATACTACAATTTTCCAGCAATTTGTGATTTCTCTCTCGCAAAGTTTTATAAAAAAAACTCCACGGCAACATATACTACAAGAATTTCTTGCATTCGAAGGACAGTACAGTAGATTCTCAGCTTTCTATACAAATGGCTCAAAAACAGATGTTTACGTTGGATGCGCAGTGGTGAAAGGAAATTGGAATGAAACAGTACGATTTCCACACTCTGCATCCATTTTCACTTCCGAACCCTACGCCGTCTGTGTAGCCATTGAAAAAATCGTAAACGAGAACGGCACAAACACTATTGTATGCACAAACTTCCTAAGCGTGCTTACATCTCCTCATCCTGAAATCCAATCACTCAATTGTTTGGAGACTTCATATACACTGTAAAAATAGCCACACCTCTTGAACAAAACACAAAACTCTGCTGCGTGCGAAGTCATGTCGGAATTAAAGGCAATGAGAGAGCAGGCTTCTGCGCTGGTGAAGCTTGTGGAAAATGCGTAAAAAAGTTTAATGCACCTTTCCATAATTGCTTGAACTTAGTTCACTGTTACGTAAGACAAAAATGGCAGTCCACGTGGAACAATGAAGCAAAGAAGAAAGTGCGGTTTGTAAAGCTAGGTTTAGGTGAATGGAAGTTCTGCATCCATCAGGAACGCTTCAAAGAAGTGATTATCCGCAGTCTTACACACAGCTTACACATAGATTCATACTGACAAAACTGTTCGAACTGCAATGTATTTTATGCGGAGAGGAGTTAACAGAGAACCATGTTCCATTTTCATGCAGATAACTCCAGAAACTAAGAAAGAAAATTGGCGGTGGTTTAGCTCTGGTTAAATCTGGAGTGACGCGATAGCTACAGCTGGCCTAGTGGCACTTGCTCAGTTGAATTTCAGTCTTTCGCCGCTGCGTTTCGCTGGGCGTTCCTTCTTAATCTTCTTCCCACTCTACACGGCGCATGCGCACAGCTGTTGCAGCTCGGTTTTGCCGGCGCGGCGCGCAGCCAGTAGCGGCAGCTGTTCCACACCACGTGACCAGCCACGGCCCCGCGCCGCCGGCAGCTGCTCCGCACCATGTGACCGACCACGTGACAACGTGGCGATAGCGGCACCGCCACGCCGTGGGTGCGCCGCCACCGCCACGGCGCCGTCACGCTGAAGACTTGAAATTCTACCGCAATGTAGCTATTGCTACAAAAGTATTTTGCAGTTTTATTGCGAAAGCAATACTACGCCAGGTGTAACCGCTCGTCGCGTATGCCGTGACGCCCCAGAGCCGGCGCTGCGATTAGCAGGTAGCGTGACGTCAGCTCTGTACGTTGCTATGACGACGCGTGACGTCAGCTTGCTCCCCACCGCAGCTAGAAGAGAGCCGCTCGTCGCGTGTGCCGTGGCCCCCAAGCCGACACCGCGCCTAACAGGTGGTCTCTCCGTTGATATGACGACCTCCTCGCCTTGCGCTCGCTCCGTGGCGGCCGGCGCCGCGCCTAACAGGTGGTCTCTTCGTTGATATGGCGACCTCCTCGCCTTGCGCTCGCTCCGTGGCGGCTTCACTGGAATATACAGCGGTGCGCTAGGCGTTGGTTGATCAGTTTCGCCATGGAAGTTACCGACGAAGAGTCTATATCTGAATCTAGTTGCTCTACTGCTTCGCAACAGTTAGAATCTAAGTATAAAGCTAAGCAAGCTACGAAGAATGAGAGAAAGAGGTTTTGCAACATACCCAGTAAACAGAGGAACAAGAAGAACGATTGCGAAAACAATGAGAAACCGAAGCAGCTACGCGAGTTTTCGCAATTCAATCAGGTTTAGCCAGAGTTAAACCACAGCCAATCAAGCCAATTTTTTTTACAACCAACACATACTATTCCATCCAACAATGCTCTTAGGCACTTGTAAACTTGTCACATGTTCTTAAATTTTAAAGAGGGCAGATGTGTTAAGCAAGCTATAGAATTGATCAAATATAGCTGATTTATTAGCGCAAACAGATTCTTTTAGTCACACCTCAGCCACTTTCCCACTCCTGAGAGGATGGCTAAGGTCTTTATTTGGTTTGTCGGAAGCCTCGAGAACCTTGCCCAGCCAAGGATGGCCACTGTGGTTACTCGACCTTCTTTAAAGTTTTTACTCGTGGCCATTTTTAAAATGCTCTTCCTTTGTCGTCACTAGGTAGCAAAACAAACGTTTTAGGCTCTATACCCCACTGATCACTTTTCAGATTCTTATAAAATTCTGCAGAAAACTTCTCCTTTATCATGCGCTTTTCGCATGATGGTTTTAGTTGCGCATGTGCCATTAAACCCAATACGCAACAGATATGGCAACTCGTGAGAATTCTTATGGCGATAGCCATTATATAAATCACCTACGGCCAGTGACGCACGTTTGTCAACAGATGTATGAAAGTGGGGTCGCGCGCTCGGAAACCACAGTCCAGGGGGTCTATTTTCGATATTCACTTTCGCCTGTCGGCGCCATGTTGCCTCTCTGATTGGCTGTCAAAAGTGCCAGTCAGCGACAAGGCAGAGCAAGGTCGGTGTTAATCATCGTCTGTTGCAGAAGCACTTTTTGTACTAAAGTCAAATTGACGTGGCACTGCAAAAATATTTTCAGCATTGCTATTCTTTGTGCCCAGCTGGGAAATATAAGTGATTGTGAAGGGCAAAATAAGGTACAGGTGGTACATATGAAAGCACATGCGCTCGACTTGCCAATTTAGGGAAAATAGATGCATACCGAAAATAACCGCTTCCTGAAATCTCATTGGCTAGAACAATGTCACGGGTAACACGTGATACGCACACATTATGAATTGATGCCATAATGACGTTTCATCATTTTTACAATGTGCCGCCATTGCTAAAAATGGCTGCAATTTGCCGCCATAATTTTGCCCGGCCAAAAGTACCCGAATTATGCAAATGAGTGAATGCAACGCTGATTTATGCGACGTTAGGTCACCGCAGTTTGACATGTATTTATTTGAAGCAAAAACGAAGCTTATAAAAGTCTTGCTTTGTTTGCACAATGCAATGAAACGGCGTCATAAGGGCACATGTGAAAGAAGCAAGGGTTTAGAGCGTTATTAGCCAGAGCTTAAATGTGCAGCCGCATAGGGGCGCTAACTGCTCTCCCGTTGAAAGCCCATCGCTCGCAGTAAGAAATCGTCGGCCCGTGCGCTTAATGTAGCGTGGTGATGGTGGCGCCGGCCGTGCATGTTGACAGTTTTAATGAGTTTTGCTGAGCGTTGCGTTTATTTGTCGTTTGTTACACCCAAGAACTGTGAGAGGTGAGCGACTTTCGATAGCACCACGACGCTTTCGAGTTGTGTCTGACTAGACAGCTCTTCTGAGCAATCACCTGACGAGGCGTATGATGTGATGTCTGTGCAAGGATGCACTGCGGTGAGAGGCAGTGCCGAACTGTCGAGCTCTGAGGTGCGATCGCCAGCAGTGAACATCGCTGAACGGGTGTGCTTTGCGCGCGTGATGAGTGGTTGACATGATAGGTGTTCGCGCGGCCGACTAGCAAATTCCAGGAATGTGTCGGGCTTCTCGACAAGACATCCGTGTGCACTGGCGTACTCTCTGGTCACAGCGGTGCCAGCAAGACAGCGTAAACGTCTGTCTGGAAAGGTACAACGGGACGCCTCCAGCATCATTGAGGTAAAGAAAACGAAAGCTGTAGCGGTGACAGTTTGTTGAGCATCATTCTCATTCCTTTTGCATGCAGAGTGAAAATGACTTCAAAGCAGGCAAATGAGTATGTGCAGCACACAGTCGTTCCCGTAACTGTGGAAAAAAATTGCGTGAAAGCTTAAAGGAATACTATAACCGGGCTTAAGCATTACTAATGAAGCACATAAAGGTGGTTTCGCTACGCAAGCTGAAAGTTTCATAGCAGAGTTTCAACATCAGTTACACAGCAGTCACCTGGGAATGACCGCAGGAGGGCGAAATTTTTTTCCCGAAATATTTCTGTAAGGACACGCAGAAAACAAAAATATATCAGTCCTGAAATTTTTTGACAGGTGTGCTGTTCCTGCCGGGGAAGGTACCAGCACACAAGAAGCCTGTGTGGAATCCATTCATGACCCATTTTTGTGGAATATCTTATCTCTTCATTATCCTGTACTTCCCGCATTGAAATCGTCAAACTGGTTAGAACATGCTTAGTGTGTTGTGGCAGGCATGAAGGGTTAACGTGCTTACCTGGAGTAAGATTGCATACGTCTGGTGATACCTGATTGCATTTATATATAGTTTATTGAGCAAGGAAAGACAGTGTAAATAGATCTGCATATCAAAATAATGTACATGAATCATGGCTATAGTTTTCAGATGACAGCAGACATAGGTGTGGGTGACACGCATTGTTGTTCTGTGGCTTTGGATTTCTCTTATTGACCACAATGTCGTGGCAGCCTCATTTTGATCGCTGCAAAATGAAACTGCCCGCATATACTAAAGAACTGAAGGTAGTCATAAACAATTGAACTCGTTCCCTACCCTGCAAGATATTTTGTAGTGGTTTCTTTTTCTCAGTATAAAAATACTCTAATATGAATTTATTTGTGGCTATCAGTTTGGAAAATCTGCAATAAAGTACCTGTAGCTATTATGGAAACAGTTCAATTTGGTACTAATGATTGGTTTAGCACTGAGCATATTTTACAATGATACTTGAAACAGACTGCAGTTGGACTTGCAGCTGCAACAATTTGAAATATTTCGAAACCCAATGTCTACCTTGTTCGAAGATTTTAGCGTATAACATTAACTTGCAGGTGATGGTGTGCGTCAAATGAAGATGTGGCGGACCACTCTCACCATCGGATTTCAACTCGAAGGCCCTGATGCTAGATCCATCTTGACTCACGTCTCGGCTGGACTGGTTACCTAGCTGGGTGGCCATACCGGGCTCCTGAATGATTACATGAGGTGTCTGCAAAGACGTCGACTGCTGCACGGCATGGTAAAGAGTTCTCTTCGAAGACCAGCACAGCTTGCATTGTGTAACAGAACTCATTCATCCATACTCAGCTGCAGGATCATCACACCACCGGCGAATGGTGATAACAGCAGGAGCATCAACATCTACAACAAGGAGGAGGACACAGTACCTTTCGGGTTCTACCTGAGAGACAGGAAGTGCATGATCAGCTGCGTGTGGGAATCGCACTCACTGCCATGGTTTTCACATGTAGCTATGGCACATGCACTCAATGTGCATTTTCTCTCTTTCAAGTTTGACAGCATACTGCTAAGAAGCTGGGCAAGTCTTCTTCATTTTGCTGCTGTTCTATAAACACGACCATATCTTTGACCTTCAATTTATTTGTGGTATTCAGGACAACAGAGATTAGTTTCAAGGCGAAAGCCTTTATAGGCTCATGACTCGCCAGAGGGGATGTTCGCATAAAAGTGTCACACTATAGCTATAATCAAAAGTGTTTGAGGGGTCCACCAGGATTTCGAGATATGTGAGAGCTACTTATAAGTATGGAAGCTGGGCAAGTTGGTTATACTATCCATGGTAAAACAGCGCGGAAAAACACGAGCACGGAACAAACACGACGACACGAGCGCTGACATTAAACTGGTGATTTATTATGAACATGTCTACATATACTATTCCCGCGAAACACTAAACAGAACAAAAAATATTGAAGAGGCACTGCGTCATCACTGTACATATTAAATCTACATTTCTACAAATGTATGCTCCAAAAAGGTGATTTCGCAGTTAGCCAGTGATAATGAGGGCTTGCTAATGCATGCTGCATCCCCCTTGTCAGTGTGATATACCTCTACTAGTTCCCTTACTATCTGATCCTTAAGTTTGAAGATGACGAATGTCTGATGGAGAAATGGGGCGCAGGTGTGCTTAGATTGCCTGCAGTGCATCGCTAAATTCTAACCAGCTGCCCTGTCCAAAGAATTGCGATGCTCCTTCAGGCGTTCTTTGAGACATCGCCCAATCTGGCCAGCATAACATCCACCGCATGAAAGGGGGATCTTGTATTCAACACCTTCGACGCACTCTACCCTGCTCTCTACGTGTGCTGTGGTACAACCACCACCAATCCTCCTTCCTAGTAGGGACTCTCGCTTCCGCTGGACAGCTCGGCAAATGTTGCGTAATTTTCTGCGAGACGAAAATACAACATCAATTTGAAATTTTCGCTCCACTTTCTTCAGACGGTGTGATAATGCGTGGAAGTGTCGTTGTGTTTGTTCCGTCCTCAAGTTTTTCCGCTCTATTTTACCATAGATGAGAGCTACTGTGTCCTTCCCTAAAAAACCTTTCCTCAAAACGCATGCTTTCACATTCCTCCACATAAGCAGGCAAGTGTCCTCACAGTTAAATAGTAATTAGTTAATTAGCAAAAATAGTGCTTAATACCTGCTCTTCAGCCTACTGCGCATGCGTGTGACGTTATTGAGTGGCGCCACCATCATTAGAGAGGAGCGCTTCCCTGGCAATCTTGCCAGACGCCTCCTGAATGGCGATCTGGAAGCATGCCGCCTAAACCCTCTCCTGTGTCTCCAGCAACCAAGCGTGCGCATGCTAATGCGAAGGTGTTGTGAAGCGAATTTTGTTGTCTTTAATCAACATCTTCACCACACATCAGCGACATGAGTAGCAACATTGCGCTAAAAGCTTTCGCCTCACCGCACTTGAGGTCAACAAAGTGCCCCCCTGAATTCTCGGGTGCTGCAGTTCATTAGTAAGTCAGGAAGTGTCCCAAGTGCTTTCCGCCTACCGTTGGCCAACTTGCTGGGTGTGTGGTTTAATACATGCTTTAGTGATTTTGAAGATATGCCGTTCCTTGTATTGCCTCCTTACGTGTTCTGTTTGTACACAACGCACATTTTTTGGTGCTTCAGTGAATGGTAGGAAGGCACAAAATTGTTTTCCTTCTAGCATCATAGTATTGACTGGACATGCTTTCACCAGTGCTTTTCTGTTTGCTTTGGTGTTTGTGGAGAGCCAGCAGTTCACAACATGCTCAACACACAGCATGGTTGCTGCATCTGCAGTCATTTACAGCATCTCTTCAGGGTGCAACACATCTTGTATGGCACTGTTTGTGTGGTAATATTGTAACATGCTTTGGTTCATGGCATTTGGATGCCTCTGTGTTGTTGCTTTCGACTTCCTCTTTCACATGCACCATACGATTATACAGCAATGAACTGTTTTTCTTGACAGAAAAGTGAAGCGATTGTTTCTTGGCCATTATCTTCGAGATGAAAATGCAAGGCTTGGGCAGAGTTTAGTCAGGTTACCCATTGCCACCTTCGAACTGGAATTTGTACCCCTGAAGGAAACCGGCAAATTCTACATTAATTCAGTTGAAGGTAACTTGAAGTATAAATTTTGCAGCTGGACGTAATTTCAACAATAACGCTCCAAATGGCATTTTGCAGCTGGAAGGGTATGATCCAGTTCGGTAATCCAGCTGGAAATTGACAGTAATAGTAGTAGTAGTAAACTTTGTTATTCACCTTTCTGGGTTACTCAGGTGGTCTTCCCAGGTCTGGGATCTTTTTCTTTTCCGGGATAATTTTGTGCACTGGGCTTTCAACCTCCCAGTCAAACTGTGTTAGATCCCATTTTCTTTGACTCAGCCATTTGCACTTTGCTTCATGTAAATTGGGGAGGTTGTTCGGTGGCTTTAACAAAAATCCAATACAACCTTTTTACCCTCTACACCCTTATTGTTACTGGACTGTCAGTGTACGTGCTTCCACTATTTAGTTTAGCAAAGGTGACTGCTGGGTATTCCTCTCTGGAATTCAGGCAACAGTAATGTGCGTGTACACCACTGTTGAATGTTTATGAAAGGCGGGTCTGTCCATAAAAATTTCTTATCTTTTTACACGAGGCGTATTGCTCGATATGTAATGTTGCACTAGGTAATGAGTCTCAATTAGGCTGCATAATGATTTCAAGGATTCGTGAAGGACAGTGATGAAAATAAATTATTTTGTCAATACAGGTTTGCGCTAAATTTTCATTGTACATGTAAAACACACCTTACTCGGGCAAGTTGCAACACCTAAAAGGCATAGCAACTTATCTCGATGCCAATATAGTAGGAGGACACTTAAGCTCAGCATCTGAGGGCATTACGCGACAGTTTTAATGGCTCCCTGCAGTGGTTTCTCTTCACACTGACAGTCGCCTTTCTTCATTCATGTCCGCACATGTATCGCAATTATCTTAACACAGATTCGACATTCTTGTCTTTGAACTCTTGCACATTGCAGTTCGCCTACATGATGTTACTGTAACTGGTTTCTCACTGATTGGAACATCTCTAGTTCACTGCAGTAAATATATTACTAAGCTTCAAATGAAGCCAACAGCACACACACAACACGCCCCCCCCCCCCCCCCCCTTTGTACTTCAGTACAGTCAATGTGCCTGCGTGGTATAGTTGGTAGAGTGCGCCTGGTCGGTGACCCAAGGGTCTTTGAAGCGACACGGAAATTTAATCAGATTTTTTGTATGTGAAATCTATTGCTTTATGAGGTGAAGTAGTTTGAAACATGTGATGACATTTGATTTAAATTATAAATGCTGTTTCCAGTGACCTTTGTTACAGATATGCATGCGTGGCGCAGTTTTCTGACACAATGCAGGCTGGATAACGCTGGGTTTTCTGCTGAATGGCAGTCTTAATGATGTCCTGTTATAAACCTTTTCTTGACACTGGTGTGTGCAGGCTCATCATACCTTTCTTTTCTGATGATACACATTGCCCAATACCAACATAGCACTAATTACGATGCCATCGCGTGCCACGCAGCAGTAAAGATATTACCGGCTAGTAGAAAAGTATTACCAGCTAAAAGAAAAAAATTTTCTGACTGTCTAAAACAAAATAGCAGCCTATTTCCACCTGACTTGGATTGGTTTCATACGTCTCCTTGAACATGAAGAGAAAATAGCCAGCAAAGTTGTACAAGAAGGTAATTTTCCAGGAAGCCTAAATTTTATGCCCGAGCACTTTCAATGACTCCGATTTCCTCATTTTGCAACCTGTTGTACCATTATATTCGTGATGAATACTTTTTGTTCATGACTTGCTTACCATGATTCAAACTGCTTTAATCGTGCTGAAAAACACACCCATGTCGACACACCACTGTGTATATTGTGTTCCATTTTGTTTTTCTTTCACGTAGTCAAGGACTGTAATAGCCTTCTTGCCAATGCAGTTCACCCCGGTAATCTTGCGCACTTCAAGTGCTTCTCTGATCAAATAATCTATGAGCTGTACACGAGCATTGTTCTCATTACAGGCAAGCCCTTTCTTATTGGAATGTGGTAATGTATTGTTACAGAGCAACTTTGGGGTAATGAATTGTTCCAGACCAACTTCGACTTGTCCTCAGTGTCCTTTCAGACTTTTCCCAACATTGCAACGCCTACTGATAATATGGTGGCCTTCATTGAGCTGTAGACATGTTTTTAGTGTGCATGCAGAGTTTCGGTTGTTTATTTTAATGCACAGTAAAGGAAACTATTTTGAAAGTGAATGCAATAAATTTAGCATTACTCTCCTGCAGTGCACATTAGTGCCATCACAGGGTCTTCATTGCATCAGTGTATGGTGTAAATGTTGCCTAACCACATTGTGATACAGCGCTTGAAAAGAATGAACAATGGCCCTAATATATATGTGATGAGAAGCGTAGACAGGGAAGGTTATCACTTGCACATCAGGGAACAAACATTGCTGAAGCCTGTTGTACATTCCTCATGGAGTGCACAGGGCTTGCCAAATCATTACACATCCAGTGTTATCAAGCAGCATTAATGAACCTTTTGTCAGAATACAACTGCCTGTGTGTGATACTGCCGCCCTGAAATATTGTGCTGAGGGCCATATTAGCCTTGCATTTCTTGTGTCCTTTCTGTGTTATCTTGCTGCTGTCATGCTTGTGCTTTTCTTGCCGTGTTGCTGTTCTTCGTTCTTAATTATGATGCCTGCAACTTCACAGTTTTTATTCTCCTTTGGTTCTTTCGCCTGACCCTGAGATATTTTCATGCTTAATGTGCCACGTGCACTGGATAATGCGTGTTTATGTGCACATTAAGATAACAACTTGCATGAAGCGAATAAAACAAGTGTCTTGCACACTGCATGAAGCTGTTTGTAATGTGGCATCACCCTCCACCTCTGTATTCGTCCAGTTCATCAAGATTGAGTAACATATGTGAAGACTTTTTTTTCCAGGTGTCATGCCCACCTTTGCAGACATTAAACCTTTCTCTCTTACTAGGAATGTTGATGCATTAAAATGAGCTTTGAATGGAAACAGCGCAGTAGACCGGACAAAGAAAAGAAGACACACACGGGCGCTGTCTGCTGCTGCCTTAGGTGCATAACGGTTGCCTTATAGCAAATGAATCAGTGGGCTCTACGTCACAAATTTTGCTTAACCCTCTACATTGTGGTGTTAACTTTCATCAGACGACCAGTCATCATCATCAAGATTAGCCTGACTACGCCCAATTCAGGGAAAGGGCCTTTCCCATGTGCATCCATTAAACCTGTCCTTTGCCAGCTACACCGACAGCGCCCGCCTTTCCTTGACCGATATACTATCATGGGGCGCGCGGGCCCACGCGCGGTGATTCTGCATAAAGTTGAGCAGATTTTACAGATGAATTGCGCCGCTGCGCGGTTCCGCTATCGCATTCACTGCTTCCCTCTGCAAAGTCCGTTTTAATTCTGGCGCGATTGCGTGCTACATAGACCTCTTCCTCCTGTGTTCTTAGCCGTGAATGGACAAAGGTAGAAACTTTTAATTCAAGTTGTTTCCTTTATCTCTTTTTTCATGCGACAAAAATAAGTTATAAAGCGGTAAATTTTCACTACATCATTTTATTTTTCCTTCAGTGTAGGGCGCGCAAAAAGTCTTCCCGCTTAACGCCGCATGTGCCAACGAAGTGACCGTCAGGGGCCGCCAAATAATTCTCTCTCATAGCGTTTTTAATGCTCTGCCGCCAAGTTTTGTCGCTTCTTTCAGGTATAGCAGCGGCAGCGTCGCGACGAACATCGCTTCACGCAGTTACCGCTAAACTATCTTCATTATTCTTGCGACTATTCGCGTCCCGTTAAGAACCAACGCCAGAGCCATATATTCCATTGCTGGCCAACGCATATGTATGGACTGATACGCTGAGACCGCAACGCATTGCACTGTTTCGCTCAGCGGCGGTAATGCAAGACGCGTACGCGCCGGAGATGCTCGGATTCAGGCACGCTTTAGGGCATCGGTGTTTTTTGAACTTGGCGCCTGTTAGCAGACGACAGTATCTATTGTTGTCATGCTTTTTTCTTTCTTTTCCAATTTCGTCATTCGAATCTGCGTTAACGTAACCTGCCACCGTCCCTATGTACGGGCCCCTATGGGCGGTTCGGCGAATATCGAGAATAGGGCCCAAGGAACCAACCGCTGCATCCCCCAGCAGAAGAGCGCATCGGCGCGGCCAACGCCTTGCGCGCAAACAGGAATGCTGTGCGCTCTCCTTATAAACGCATACTTTGAATGGTGAAGAACTAAGCAAAATAAGGGCGGCATGATTGTGGCGACCACGACTCATTTGTTCAGCTAAGAGTAAACAAGTGACGGGCATATTTTCTTTAAAAAGTACAAAACGGGACGGCAAGGTCGTTGTCTACACTTCGTGAAAAATGCGAAGCAGGTACGCACTGAAGTGAAAATAAAACCACCTTTCCCTGTTTTGTTGGTACTTCCACAACTATGTGCTGAGGCGGAACTGGGCTTCGGATGCACAGTCGATGCGCAGCGACTAAAAAAGTTGGCGGTGGTTTAGCTATGGTTAAACCTGGAGTGACGCGATATCTTCAGCTGGCTGAGTTTGACCTTGCTCAGTTCAATTGCAAAGTCAGTCTTCCGCCGCTCTGTTTGATAATGATGATGATGATGATGATGATGGACTCTGGCTGAATGGCACGTACCCACGGTGGGGGGCCCGGGTACGTTTCGCTGGGCGTTCCTTCCTCATCTTCGTCTCACTTGACACGGTGCATGCGCACAGCTGTTGCCACTTTGCTTTGCCGGCGCGCCGCGCCGCCGGCAGCAGCAGCTTCTCCGCACCACGTGACCAACCACACGGCTGCTCACGTGACCAAAACGTGACGAAGCAGGTGACCAGCCAGGCGCTACGCCGACGGCAGCTGCACCGCACCACGTTACCCCATGGCGGTGGCGGCGCCGCCACCGCCCCGGTGTCCCCACGCCGTGGTTGCGGCGCCACAGCCCCGGCGCCGCCATGCCGTGGCTACCTTAATGTAGCTATCGCTCCAGAAAAAGATGCACGAGTGTCTGAGGAGAAAGAACTTGACACCTCATTAGTGGAGCTTTCGCATCACATGGAAGGCTCGTCGGACCACTATCTGATTATCGAGGAGGGTTTATACGAGCCCATCACGGTGGCTGAAGTATATGCGGCAGCAAGAGCCGCCAAACGCAATACAGCCGCAGGAGCAGACAAAGTGACCAACGCAATGATAAGAAACCTTAGCTCAAAATATATTGAGCAAATAACCGACTACCTTAATGGCCTGTGGGAGGAAGGACGAGTCCCAAACGAGTGGCGACATGCAGAGATTATCACAATTCCTAAGGCCGGAAAGCGGCCCACCCTTGAAACATTAGGACCGATCTCCCTTACATCCTGTCTCGGGAAGCTCTATGAGCGAGTTATCCAAAACCGCCTCGTGAATTTCATTGAGGACGGGATCTCTTTCCACAGTCCATGATTGGCTTCAGGCGCGGTCTCTCAACCCAGGACGCCTTTCTTTTGCTTAAGGAGGAAGTTCTTACAGGCATCCCAAGAGGAAGCGAGCATCTGATCCTGGCGCTTGACCTTAAGGGAGCTTTTGACAATGTCTCACACGAAGCTATCCTCCGCGAACTGAACTCCCTGGGATGTGGACAGAAGATCTTTAACTACATTAGAGCTTTCCTGACGGACCGCACTGCAACAATTGGAATTGGAAATACCAGATCAGATGCCATACCAATGCCAAACAAGGGCACTCCGCAGGGATCAATCATCTCTCCCCTCTTATTCAATATTGCGATGACAGGATTGGCTCGTCGGCTGCAGGAATTATCCGATATAGGATTTACACTGTATGCAGACGATATAACTATCTGGATGACTAAGGGATCCCTTGCACAGAAGGAACAAGCCCTACAGGAAGCGGCATCGATTGTCGAAACATTTGCCGTTAGTAGTGGCCTCCGCTGTGCACCGGAGAAGTGAGAAGTAATCAGGGTGCACGGTCAAAATTACAAAAACACTGAACCAATAGATCTCTATGTAGAAGGCCAACCGATTCGAGAGGTCTAGGTCATTAGAATTCTCGGGCTTTGGATTCAAACTAACCTACGCGCTGGACATACCATAAAAACTCTCAAAACAGCCACCCACCAAATTACACGTATGATTCGTCGTATAACACGCCACAAGAAAGGCAAGCGCGAGGAAGACACTCTTCGTCTTGTACAGTCCTTAGTTATCTGCAGAATAGCATACGGCCTTCCGTATCATCATCTCACAAAGGGAGAACTGAAGCAGGCCGACACTGTCATTCGCAGCGCGTACAAAAAGCTCTCGGCCTTCCTCTAAGCACCTCGACCGAACGTCTAATCAAGCTTAGAGTCCACAACACCTTTGAGGAGATCACAGATGCGGTCTTAGCATCGCAGAGAGCCCGACTCCAACAGACCACCACCGGAAGAGTCATTCTACAGCGCATTGGTACACCACGAGATCTACAAGAGCTCTGTCGACACACCTCCCTACCTGCAAACATAAGAAGACAGATCTAGGTGGCTCCGCTCCCAAAACATATGCATCCAGAAATCCACAAAGGCAGACGGGAGGCTAGGGTCACTCATCTACGCCGGCGTCTAGAGTCAGATCATAAAGCAGTCTATGTAGACGTGGCGGCGTACACTGAACCGAGCATCTTTGTTGCAGTCGCCCTTGACCACAATTTTCAACTAGTGACGAGTGTTTCACTCCGGGCTGAGGATCCTGCCGCGGCGGAAGCCTCCGCCATCGCCCTTGCCATAAGGCATTGTGATCTGGCGGACAAATCAGCTCACATAATAACTGACTCGAAGCGAGCATGTCAATATTACATTACAGGGAGAGTCCCAAAAATGAGAGCGGCTCTACTCATACCGTCGGGCCTCTCACCTACACTTCAACGCCCCCATAACATTACTTGGACCCCGGGCCATTCAGGTCTTGAGGGCAACGAGGCGGCAAACGAACTAGCTCGTGAGCTAACAAACCGAGCGGATCCTTGCCCGTACCTCACCCCTCTACCATCAAACTACGGGGAACGGCTTGAGGTGCTTAGATTAGATCGTAGAATATATCCCCCTCTCCATATTAAACTCACCACAGAAGAAGCCACATTTTAGAGGCGAATACAAACGAATACCTTCCCTAACCTGTACTTCTACAGCTTCATTCACCCTTCCAAATACCGCCCCTTCTGTCCATGGTGCGGCGAAAAGCCTACGCTGTTTCACATTTCCTGGAATTGTCCCCAAAAACCACCTCATCTAAAAACATTGCAGACATCATACGAGCAGTGGGAGGCAGCCCTGACCAGCAATGGTCTGGAGGACCAGTGTCGCATCATCAGACTGGTCCAGGCATCCGCCCAAGCCACCGGAGTCCTGAACTGAGGAGTCCACCTACCTGACTCGTAGAACACTTCAATGAAATAATAAATGTTTTATCTCTCTCTCTCTCTATGCATAACTGTATTCATTAAGGCGGCAAATCAGAGCATGTTAATAAGTGTTCATGTATGAACTTGAGCACAAAAAATAGACATGGGTGAAAAGAAAAGTTCTTAGAACAAAAGTTAATTGTCAAGTGAACATTTGTTTTATAAAATTTCAATTGAAAGAAATACCAGTACACGCGCGCATGAATTAAGCAGGATTATGTATCTGCAGGCAGATTCAAGTTGTCTTACAGGCGCTCGCAAAATTGTACAATTCACGGGAAAAGCCCCTTCTGCGAAAAAAAGCAGGTGGGTTGTTTTTTCTCGCAATCAAGAAAATATATCCCCCAGTCATTTAGGAGTAAAGAGCGCACAAGCGTAGTGCAAGGAAAGCATACAACATCGAGCTGTATTGAGTGAATTTAACAGTCTGGCTATATTGAGCCTTTGTGAATGATAATTACGGTGCTGCTGAGAGTGGTATGAGTAAAAGCGTCTCGCATCTACATATACGAGGAGCAATTTTGGGTGTATACAGGCAGCGATGGAGAAATGATACATCTGACCAACGAGAACCTTCAGCGTACCCTCATCCAGTGCCTGCTCATCTATTACTTCGAGACCCCGTAGGTGCGTCTGCAACACGCAGATGTTGTTGAGTGGCGACACCACGGTTTCCCGAGCATCCGCAGGAACTTCCCGTCAGGGGGATGTTGGTGAGCAGTGCGCCACCACAGACCAAAGCACCCGCGCTTAGCCATGCGTGGCAACGTCATGTCGCGCGAAAAGGGGTCCTGGTGGTTGAGCAGATTCCGTGTTTGGACCCTTAAGGCTCCACGGCGGAAGCAGCACACTACTTTGGCCTCGGTATCCCAGAGACACATGATGCCTGACCCGAACGGTGGAAGTCGGCAGTCGCCTTTTCCTATGCTGTCCTAGAATCTCTCCTAGAAACATCGACTGCACAGGACAAAGTTTCGAAGTTTCTAAGCTTGCTTGGAGCGTGTAGATCGATTTTCCGCGGTAAATGCTAGCCAGAATCCTCTTTAGTGCACGTTTAATGGGTCCATTTCGCGGCTAGGGGTTCTAGTTTTAACATAATTTACAGGCTGTGACGTTGTTCACTTTAAAATTTTTTGTTTATTATATTTTTATTTTTTGTCAAGTAACATTTATTTAACGGCAAGACACACAAGGCCTTCTTTTAACCAAGTGGAACGAACGTTCCTCAGTGGTCGAGGGGCAGCGCGACCGGCTCGCGGGCCAAGAAGCAGTGGTTCGAGTACTGCGTGATCGTCTTGGGTTGTTTGAATTACCCGCGCGAGGTCATCTGGTTGTTGAATCATGACCCTCTCGATCCTTCCAGATTTCCTCTACACGCCTACGCCGATGTCGGGATTTCCGATGAAAGGGGCCACAAACCATTCGCGTTACAAACTGACCAGACAGTTCCGATTGTAACGCAAATAACAGCTAGCACGCCCTCTACTCCTTCCTCAGCTTTCTCCGGCCTCTGACAGCACCTTGCCTCCCCTGAAAAAGCGCGGATAGCTCAGTATTCGGCCGGCGACAGTTACACACGGTAAACACATGCTGACATCCAGTGTTTTCACCCACTTGGTTGTGGCCTCAGCAGCAAGCAGAATGGATTGTAACCGTCTTGTAAGCTTGTTCGTTTTTCTCTTCGCCACTACTATGTTGGGGGGAGCCGCAGCTCATTGACCGCCGATCTGCAGTGGTGGGTTTAAGACTGTGAGGTTCGGCTGGTGACCCCAAGCACTAGTGTCGAAATCCGTACGCGGTGGTTGTATCTTGATGCAAGCGAAATGCAAAACCTCAAAGGGAGAGATAAGCTCCGCCTTAATGGCATGAGGTGATAGCGTTAATGGATTGGTTGAGATATTTGAGGAATTGGCGATTCTACACTTCGCAATCATGAATCGCTGGGAGTCCTCATACCCCTGTTGGCGCAGTCGTGCAGCGGCTAAGCAAGGAATCACTTCCTTCGATTGGCAGTTGCTGTCACTCTTTGGGCTTTTGTACCCATGTTGCTTTTCCCGAGGAACCTCTCGTTACCAATATTATTTAACTGCCACCTGTCACAGTGGTCAGTTTGCTTACATTCCTGCGGATAGTTTGTTGTGATGTCAAAATGTTGCGTGACCTAACTGGCTCATGTTCTCTTGGAATATTTAGGCTTTTTTCTGTCACGGGACCTTTAACGCTGACAAATAAAACAATCGGCTGTGTGTAGCCCGATATCTGTGTAGGCTAAGGAATATATTTTTTTCATGGCAGCAGTGCCGCATGTCATCACAAGTTCCCAAGAAACCTAAATTCGGACAAAAAATAAGACATTATCGGGAAGGTACTAGTTACGTAAGTTCCTGACCGCAAGAACTTGGCGGCTACGTTAACAGTGTTGTTACATTTATTTTCCCGCAGAATGACCGCGGCAGTGGCCTAGTCGTTTGAGCTCCACCACATATGTGGGAGATGCACATTTCAGTCTTCTGTGCCGAAAGGTATCTACCTATTTGCAATGGGCTCGCCCGGTGCTGGGAATAAATGAATTGAAATGCTCCGTAAATGGGTCACTGACCCGATCTTGACTAGACCAACGATGGCTCTCTTTGGCCGAAGCTGTCATGGCGCATTAAAATGCAAACCATTGTTTCTGCTGAATGTACAAAAGCTTGTCCTGACAGTCTCCTGAATGTTTAAAAATTTTGAAATGCTGCCCCTGCTTTTTCAAGGCTTCTTTTCTCTGCTCCTTTAGCTAGCATCGCAGCAAAAGATTTTCAGGGGGCAACCAGCCGCTGCCTTATTTCAACTGCCATTGCTATGGTTTCGGTTGCATTTTTTGTTTCAGTAGCAGACTCCTGATACAGTGAGGGCGCTGGTTCTAGGAAGTCACTGTTTGCTTCCGTGTGGGGTGCGACGGCACACGGTTCCTCGGGCTAGACTCACCGCCGTACGGTGTGCCGTTGAATACCTCTTTAAAGGAAAACGTATAATTGCGATGTAATACTCGAAACCAAGATAGATGAATAAATTAAGCTACTACGTGTGAAAAAAGCTTTCTTGTGCCTATGAAATATCTAGGCAGAAAGAAATGAGTGAAATGTTTATTTTTAACACTGGTCATTTCTTGTGGCTTCTCTGTTTATATCAGCCGGATAGCGGCGTCTCGCAGGTAACACGAGCGCCTGCATCTCCTACTATGAAATGCTGTAATGGCAGGTACCTCCTAAGGGAGGCATAGATACTTTAAACACTGCTGCATTCTTCCACGAGTTTTTATTCATTAGCTGGCAGACAGCTAAGATAGCTGTGAAGGCCGCAATAGAACTGGACCGGCATGCCCCCGGACGCCACCAAAGTGTGAGTACTTGTCTGAAGCCAAGAATGCAAGATCAGAAAACCAAGGCCCTCAAGGAAGTGTACAAGCTTTGTAATGAGGCGTAACTGTAAAAACATAAATTCTAATTTTTTTGCCAGTGTACGAGAAAAAGTTAGTCACAAAATGGTAATTTATAGAATGACTGCTGCGTTAGAGAAGAATAGCTGACTAATAATAAATGAGAACAAATATTAATGGCATTTTCCAGATGATGTAAACCTGCCCTTGTTTTTCATTTGTGAAGATTTTTTTTTTATTTCTTAAGTAGCCGTATTAAAGATGAGGGTACGGAGGCGTTCGGTTATATTTGCCTATGTTTTCAGGTTTATCTTGCTGCGGCGTAGGTCCGGCAAAAGGTCTCCTAAAAATCTTAATAATTGCTCCCGTGTCATCGTTCTTCCCCATGGTGTGCTGTTCGCTTTGACAGCTCAAATAATCTGCTGTCATCTTTGTTGCCGGCGCATTCACTGCAAACTGCAGGTCACACGGCGACACACACCTCAAAATGTATTTTTTTGCTGCTTTCTGCAACAATATAGGAAATAAGACATTCGCTAGGAAAAAAATTGAAAAAGGCTGAAATTGTCTGAAGCTCTCAACTTATGACAGCTGCTATTTATTATAAATTTTAATGACATTGTATATATTCCGCTCACCCCAGACATTGTTATCGACGCTGAAAAAACCAGTTTGTTTTTCACATGCAATAATTTGGGCGCTCTTGCATGCCAGGCTAATGCGTGGTTGAACGAATTGTTCTCTTGTCAGGGTGCAAATCAACTCCAGCTACATGCCAATAAAACGAAATAGTTCCTTCTTAAATGTAGAAATAAACCTGATGACGTATTAATCAGAACTCGATTGAAGGTCACTGTAATAGATGGGGCAAGCTCGTTTAAGTTCTTGGGTGTCCAATCCGAGGAGCACTTGTGCTAGAAGCCTCACACAAGCAGGAAACACGCGAGTGCACCTCGATCCGTTGGCATTATGTGTAACTTTAGGCACTTAGTCCCTGTTTGGTTAAATCGACAGTTGCATTTCGCCCTTATCTGGTCTCAACTTAACTACTGCTTACTTTTCTTGGGCTCTACCACTAAGACTAACATTGAAAGTCTAGTTATTCTCCTGAAACGAGCCATGTGCTGCATCGAAAACATTGACGGGCTGGATCACGCGGCCCCCGAGTTTAAAAGGCACAACGGGCTTAAAGTTAACCAGCTATACGAACTGAAACTTTGCGCACGTACTAGAAACCAAACTATACGGGATTCATCTAGATATCCGACTTGCGCTTAACCAGTAAAATTACGATACAACATGAGACACAGCTTCTTGAAACTTACCACTTTCAGAACAAGTTAAGATTTGGGTATCTTATTGACTTGTCGATGGGCTCCACAGGATTTGGGTTCTTAACATTGATGTACTTTTCTCCGAATTTTCTCAATATGAACTCATCTTTCCAAGATATCATACATCATTTGACATCTGCTAGGAGGTTTAAACAAGCCTTAAAAACTTACGCACTTATTCAATGCCAAAAGTATCTTCTGTGTTTAATTCCCAAAATGTATACATGTATACATTTTTTTGTTGTTGGTGTTTTTTAAACTGCTTATTTACATTACCATTTGTACCATGATTTAATCCATCCCTTGCAATTGTCGACCAGTGTAAGGGTGACAGGGCCCTCGTCAGGCAGATAGGTGTTCGTTTAACCGTATTATTCAAGACCAGTTGTGTCTGACAAAAATGTTCAAAATGAAATAAATCAAATAAACTGCGTAAACAGAATGCGCATTTAGGATGATGGCTTTCCACCAACTGTATGCTTTTTCTTTACATCAGTTCCTAATTGCTGAAACTTGCGCCAATTTAATTCTATTCATTTTCGCTGGCTTTATGACTCGAGTTAAGCTTCGTTCTTCGGGCTCCACAACAGGTGCCCCATCGTCCGGGTCGGTATAGCAGACGAGATACGGCATCACTTGATTGAAGGAAGGGAACTGGAACTTTATACAGGAATTCACATATATACAACAGAACAAACGGCAAGCAAGATTACATGGAACTGGCTAAGGAAAGATCTTCCCTCTTTGGCATTGCCGAATATGCAAGGGATCTAAATCTAGCTCAGAAAGCGCTTCAGCATCCTCTCGTACATTTACGTTTTGTTAAAGCAGCCCGCTTCTCGGGACCCGTTTGTATGCCCCGTCCTCTGGCTTCGGCACCGTCGCGGCTCTGCCGCGGCGTCTGCCAACCGCATCCACGGTGACCGTGCACTACGCTTAATAGTTCTCTGTCAAGCGCGAGCGTCCAGACCTGTCTCACCTGGCGATGATGACATTTCAATCCTAGACGGGCGAGGGAGTGGGGAGGGGCGATGTATCGTGGCTACGACAGAGTCACTGCTCGTGTCGGCCAGGCTCAGCCGCATTGTCGCCGCAAAACTGGGACCTCGGTGGTGTTCCGGGAAAACGTGCTCCCGCTTTCCCTCTAGCTCGGTCTTTGCCTTGGCCGATCAACGCCCGCTTGCCTCGCCATGCACGCTTCATGCTGACCCACTGACGGGGATTAACAGGGAAATCGCCGCATCTCGGCGCCGGGCCGCGAACAAAAACATGGATGGTTCCAATGAAGCCGCGGGCATCCATAGATTCCTTACAGCTCGCTAATTATTTTTGTTTCTACATTTTTTGCATTATGTACACTTTGCCTTACTTGGCGCGCTGTGTTGGATTAGTTGTTGATGCGCCCTAAGTCATGGGACGGCTCTCCAGCGCTCGCTTTCGACACCTGTTTCTCTCTCTGCGCACTTGCCGCTGACTTGGGGCCGTCGCTGCGGGCGCCGCCTCCGGCAGTGTACAGTGCATATTTTCCCTCTTGTCTTTCGTCGAGGGGGGCTCTCGTGTTCAGCACGCTGCTGGCGCCAGAGGCACCATTCTGCTGCCACGCAGAGACACACGCCGGCATTTTTGCCTAGTAGCACTCATACTGCTTACGCACCAAAAACCCGGAGGCGAGAATAGTTTTGGCGGACACACATAATGCTGAGGCAAGGACCTTTCACAAATCTCTAGCTTGATGAAAATGCTTTCGCCGCAGTGCCGAAGCCCCCTTAGCTTTGTGGATTGTGTACATGATCGTATCTCGTTTCTGTGGTGTGTTGTTTTGCTTGTTCCAATAATGTTATAACTGGAGAAATAAAAATGGTTGGTAACACATGAAAACAACATGTATGTGCACATTTTCCTTTCTTCTGCAGGCAGCAAAAGCATGTGCTCAGAGGATATATAATCAACTGCAGAAATGATGATCACAAGACCTATTAGAGGCCAAATGTAATGAATGCAAAATTTTTTCAGTTTTTCTCATGTTTTCGCATCAACGTCCACATATGTTGACATCGTGCGTCAAAGGAGCTGCGCGTACAAAACCATGCAACAATATTTTTCTCCTCTTTTATTCATTTCTAGACATCGATAGACGTCATTGTATGGCAGAATGCGCTCCAGAGAATTATTTTTAATGGACTACAGATAAATGCTGTTGGTATTATAGACTACACTGGATAAGATGCCGCATTCACTGCATCGAATACTGCTCTATGATGTGCAGCCGTCACCTCAGCAGTATTTTGGGCTTGGCGAGCTTACATGCTGGGGCCATTGATTGCACCCAGCAAAGCCCGTTGGTTTGTCGGCTGCGAAGCTTCTGTAAAGTTGGACTGTCTGTGGACTTTCACTGCTTGGTTGTCTGAGCTTATTCAGACGGACTTTCTTGCAGGCGACTACTGTATTAGCAATGCCACCATAAAAGGCGAGAAAATGTTAAGAATTTTCCAGCATTTGGTCTTGGCGCTTCGCAGGCATTCTAACAAAGTGTTGCATGGAGCGAATGAATTAAAATGCGAAGTGAACCGAAGCAGCCATATTCTTGCCCTTACGCCCATTAGGCACAAAGATAATAAAACATTTAGCCCGTCGGCGCTCTTCGTGAACTTGTATTCGGCGATGACTGGGGGCTTTCACTGTCCGCGTGACATGCTGGACCTTCGCTCCACCTTTTAAATGCGCCAGCGTCACCTATGCCAAAGGATGAGTGCATCCAGCTCGACAATGCCGTTAGTTACCCGCATGCAAGAACAAGGTCTTCAATTTCAGAGAACTTCTCGTGAGAGCTTCCTTCTCCTTCTACCTACAGTTCTTTTTCATGTTTGTTGAACGATTCGCCCTGATAGCGCTACTCGCTAGTATTCTCACCCAATTTATCAGCAGAACGGTTAATGCCTGAGACATCTACATTGACGACCAAGATTAACGACGGTTCAGAGCTCAAATCATGGAAGCTGCTCCTACAGACGCAAGGTCTCGACCGTGCGCATACAATTAATGAAAGCATATATGGCAGTAAAAAAAGACACATAAGTACAAGGTAACGACACTAGAAGATTTTGGTCATTAAGGCGTGATGCACACATTTGTGGACATAAAATTTTGAAATTGCGCCGCACCCCTTATTCATTTTTTAAGACTGAAAATTAGAGGGCGGTCCGCACATTACTGCAGCTAAACATTTCTGAAGTTATATGTTGTCATAAAAGAGCAGCTTGAAAATTACCGTGATAAATAAAAACTTCTACGTTCCACGAAATGTGCAGATACAGTCTTCGCTTTGTACTAAATACATTTCTCTTTATCTCCGGAAGATGGTACCACAGACTTCACCGGCAAGATCTAAATGTTCAGGGCGCGCGATTCGAAGTAGGATATTTGCCTCGCATAACAGAATAATATTAGACTTACTGGTGTCCAAATCTTTGAAAACCTTGCCTGAATGGGTATAACGGCTTTTTCAGCGAACTCTTTCAATAATTTTGTAAAATAGTCGTTTTGGGTAAACATACGGTAGCGGTTTTCTGGCGTGCGCCAGCACTGGTGTATTACTACGCCGCAAAAGCCATACTTTTACCGAAAACAACTTTTTTTTGGAGATTTTTGAAAGTATTTACTGAAGCACCCGGTGTTACATTTTGTGCCCTTGAATTCACTCTAGGCGAGAGTGCACACTAGGATCGCAAAGCGTATTCTCAAGCCGCCCTCGACCTACATTGCTAGAGTGGATTTTAGAAATTGACCCTCCCAGTAAGCGCACTGTCACCTGCGCGCTTGAGGGCGGTATACAGGGTAAGAGCGGCCTCATACTCTTGACATCGGCGCATCCGTTAGGAGCAGTGCAACGCGTTGGCATTCCGCCTACCCGAGGGTCGGCAACATTTACTCGCCACTAGACTGGCGCAACGGAACCCAGCGGAGCGCGTTTCGCAGGTGCGACTACAATGGCGTTTCGCTATTGTAGGCTCCGTACGGTGCTTTATTTGCAGTGATTTCGGATAGTTGTGCATGCGTGATTTTTATAGTCAGTGCTTGAGCAGAGGCCATACGCAATAGCGTGCTCCGTTTACGTTCCTCCACATATTTGGATATTCTTTTTCTTCATCACATAAAAAATAACGGGCCAACGCTCTCTGCGTTTATTCGCAATTCCTGGGCCGTGCTCTAATCAGGGTGAATGCTTAAGCTCTATGAGGTCATGGTCCTGTTTGTTGCAGTAAACTCACGTCCACATTGCGGTGCCCTATTTGTGTCGTTAGGAAATACATTTTTTTTTCAAATAGGCGTGTGTCAAAACGTGACGGGGGCGACAAGTTGCCTAAGATGTTTTTAGGCGCTGCCTTTCTGCAGGCGACTGAGGTCGTTTAAATAGTCTCAGACGTCTTAGGCGTCAGCTTTATATTCTTCGCCGAGCAGTGCCGAGAATTGGCGTGCTTCCGTCATCCAGAAGCTTTGCTAAGTGTGTAGACATCTTGTTTCATTGTTTTGACCGTGGCAAGTTATTGGGCTTGAGATGCCAATAAGGCAAACCGGAGTAGATATGGCTGGATGATTTACATCACATGCGGCTTTGAGACGGCACCGTATTCTTAGTATGTGAGCTTGTGCGCATTTCGCCAAATGAGAATACGGCATAAGTAGATGTGCTCGAGCCTTTCGTGCCTCTTTAGCATGATGGCATAACCATTCAGTAATAGCAGGTAGGTTAAATTTTCTTGGGTTGAACCATAGTGAATTATTCTTTCAAGTTCATATTAAAGTGCGCAATTTCGTAGTGCTGCTTATGTGTACAGACGGGTCTGGTAGGGTCCAGCTTCATTGACTGTAGCAAAAATGGGGGCCATTCAGCCGAGTACGGTCCGATTTGAAACAAGTACCTCCTCGCGATTGCTAAAAGCGCGGAGCGCTGCTCTGTACTGCAGAATGAATCACCATACGGCGGTCGTGGCAAAAAGAAAGGGAAAAGAAAACTTAATTTACTTAATATTGAACTGGGAAGGTCACTTCATATTGTTGCGGACAGGAGGGCCACAGTTCATGTACTCTCCGACACAAATTGCTGTAAGTTAAAGGGACAGTGAGGAGAACTCTATCAAAATTTATTTTGTTAGCAAAGTCTCATAGTTCGGCAATTCATGGTTTTTTTGCCGCTTTTCCGGGAGCGAAATTTCAGAGAAATTTATGACGTCACACGACTGAGTGAGCTGAAACGTGACGTAAACGCAGACTCCGTGATTTCTGCGGCTAGCGGTGCGGTCTAGCAGCAGCCGAAATGAAAGCTACTGCCACCGCACGTTGAAGGCATCTATCGGGGGTCGCTAATGTCGCTTTGTGTACGTTTGCACCGGCGTCTTGCCATCGTTACGATGGATCCTGTTCCCGAACCCGATGACGAGGTTCTCGCAAAAACTCCGGCCTGCATTTCAGCGACGTCAGCCCCACAGAGCGTTCGATGCTTTTGAGGGAGGACGATTAGGTTAGGCGACGGCGGGTTGTTCCCCCTTCCGCAGTGAGCAGCCTTAGCTAAATAATTATATGTCGTAAATCCAGTGCGGGGAGCCTCGAGGGGTGAGGTGACGGTCGGCACGTCCCGCCCATCGGAGGTTGGCCGAGGCATGGTGGCCAATGGACTGTGATTCCTTGTGCGGCGCTGTTGCATGGTGCAGCAGTCGGCGTCGAGGAGGTTTCTCACAATTGCAAAGTCCAGGTTATTTTTTTGCCACAAAAACAGATGGGTATCAAGGGCGCTCGCGTTTAAAGTTTGCGGCTTGAAAGTAAATCCGACGGAAGACGCTTCAACGGGTTAAGCGCGTTTCCAGAGGAAGGTGTCCACTGGATCGTGCTCTCTCGCCCACTTGCATGTACCTTCAGATGTTTACTGTGAATTGATTAAATTAGCCGAGATCTCGAATAGCACAACTCCGCCCAACTGCCCAAGCTATTTAAAGGAGCCGCAAACAAAGGAGATGGAGGAGAGCAGAGTCACGGTCTCTGCAGGTTCCAAATCTCTTCTTCTTAACTGCCTTGTATGTTGTCTCCCGTTCCTAGTAAACGATTTCGGTTATGCAGTTTGAAGTTGAATGGCACCGCCGGGAACGTTTCGCCGGGCGAGCGTAGGTAGACACAAGTGCTCTTTTTACTTTTAACTGCGTTGTACGATCTCCGACCATGGTGCCATCATAGTTTTTCATCGACCGTGGCGATCACCTCACCAGCCTTAACAGTCTCCTTTAAAGGTTAACTAGCAGTTGAAGCGGAGTTCCTCTGGCATTCGGCGCTTGTAAATCGAGGCGCATCAAAAACGAATCCACGGGGCACGCAAAGCTCATAAACGCGAAGCGCCATAACAAACCCAAAACTCTCCAGGCCGCATGTGGCTCCACCAAGCATCAATTTTCTTTCCTTCCAACATTATGGTTCTTTTGTCTGTCTTTCTTGTGTGATAAAAGTGCACTATCGGTTTTAAAACAAAACTTACTTCAATATTGAACCGCGCAACCTTCCTTTGTCAGTCATGGAGGTCCGTCGCGTCCATGAAGGAAGGAAAATTCGTCCAAGGTGGCATCTCTTGTCCTTTGCCGTCAGCGAGTTTGGCCTGTGGCGGCAATACCTGTATTATGGTTCTTGCTATTTTCTACCTTACAAGAGCTTTGTTTTCGGTAAGAGTGGCGTTTTGTGATCAGGAGGTGGTATTCTATCGATACAAGCCAACTTCAATTTCTCCTCAGTGTCCCTTTAATCGTGAAGCTTTGAGCACGGATTGTTAAAGTTCTTTCTTTCATCCCACACTCTACGGCCAAAATTAAGATGACGAAGAATTCTGAAAAGCCGCGGAATGAAGCTCGTGCTTTAAAGGCGTTCATTGGATACTTGGTAAGTTGCAGTACAAAAGTGGTTACGCACCACTGTTGGCAAAAAGGATTCATTGTATTTAGGAAACAGTACTTAAAATGTATATAAGTCTTCATACCTGTAGAAATACAGCGTGCCGTTGTCTATCGGTGTACCTTCAAGAAATTGCACTCGAATAGTTCATAACAAGGTGAATGCAGTTTTTTCTCGCAGGCCTGTTTGTAGGGTTGCATTATTCCCTGATGTAAGTGAATCTGTGCTGTGTTTTTCATGCTGTGAACCTTTTCTGCAGCGCTCCTTTTTTTCTGTCTCGTAGATGCCCGTACAAAAAATGAAAGCCCGTCGCCGAAATATATCACCATGCGCCTACTGTTATTGCTGCTTCTCTTGCGGAACACATCTCGCCCGTCTCTGTGTTTTTCTGGACTTCTTACTGCACCTGTGGGGTCTACCGCCCCCTCCATCGCGGTGATGGATGTACAACACCCCGAGGATCCTCCCGGTTCCCGTTCACCCGCGGACATCGGTTCGCGGAAGCGAGGAAATACGTCGAGCGGTAGCGAGGACACAGACCTGTACTGCGCATCAGGTGACGAGTCCTCGGAAGACAGCTTTCGTCTTGTCCAGTACCGCAAGGCCAAACGAAGAATTATCAACTCATCTTCGGCGTCCAGCTCGGACACTGTGAAAACAGCTCCTCAGCGATGGCCTCACTCCATCCTGTTTGTGCCACAGAACGCTACCGACAACCTGCGCGTCCTCAACAGGCAAGCACTCTCTGTGTATCTAGAAAACACCGTGCCAAATGAGATCAAGGATGTTAGGATAAACACTAGGCGAAACATCCTGGCAATCGATGTGATGAGCCCGAGCGCATTGACCATACTACAACATGTAATGCAGCTGGGAAACATCAAGGTCCGATCCATCGTGCCAACGAATGGTGCCACAATAACAGGAGTCATATATGACATTGACACTGAAATATCTAATGCAGACCTACCAATTCTCATAAAACCAGCAAGTGAACACAACGTGATTGTGCATGTTGGTCGCCTGGGCAACTCACGTTGTGTGAGGATAACCTTCAAAGGCGACTGCCTTCCACCCTACGTGAAGGTCGGCCACTTTCGCCACCAGGTTCGACCATTTATTTCAAGACCTATGCAATGCTTCAATTGTCAGAAGATTGGACATGTGAAGGGTGTTTGCAGAAATTCGGCCGTGGGCCCTCGATGTGCCGAACCCCACTCAGAAGACAACTGCAGCGCAACCACGTTGAAGTTTCCTAACTGTCAAGGTGATCACTGCGCCTCTTCCAAAGACTGTCCCCAGATCAAGAAAGAGATCACCATTCTTAAACAAATGGTGAGAGACAACTCTACCCACAAAGAGGCCGCTGTGAAAGTACGGCAAAGACGACGTCACCGACGAAGGTCTTCACGGCAGAAAACATCAAGCTTTCAGGAAAAGTCACCTCGTCAAGCATCATCATCAGCGGACGTTTCCAGCACTCCGAACACCGATGTTGGAAGGGTGAAAACTGCCAGATCACTTTTCACAAAGGAATGGCCGCCACTTCCGCGTACACGACCGCTAGAAGAGCCGAAGAAGAAGCCGCCCCCAGTACAGCAAGGTGCTGTATCCGAGGAGTCGCGGAATACAGATGAGCAAGTGATAGCACTTATTAGGCCTTTAATGAATGCCATTCGCGTGCTGCTAAGCAACATGCACACACCGTCTGCCAGAAGTGCGCTTCAAGTACTGGACGCTCTGAGTCCGGTGCTTGGTACCCTTGAGTAGATCATGGCTCCACAGCCTTGGTCCTTTATGGAAGAGGTCCGACAAGCCGCTATTTTTCAGTGGAATGCCCGCGGACTCAAAGCGCGCCTTTCGGATTTCCGTCGCTTCGTGTACGCCAATATGTTTCCCATTATCGTCATTTGCGAGCCGAAGTTATCGAACAAAATCAGGCTTTCTGGATATGAGTCATATATGTCGTCAGCTGTTTATGAAAACAGTAAGGTTTTGGTGTTTATTTGCCGTGACCTCACCTACACTCATAAGCCTGTACCTCCTAATGACAGTAATCAATATATTTGCCTAAACGTAAGGAAAAAGAATCTGGCCTTTACTTTTGTAGGCGCCTACCTATCTCCGTCAAGTCGATTTGATTACAAAAGACTACAAGACATTCTTTCCTCAACTTCCAATCCCTGGGTCATCATTGGAGATTTCAACGCCCATCATACACTCTGGGGAAGTCGGATCATCAACGCCAGAGGCAGAGCTTTGGTATCTTTCGCCCCCAGTAATGAGCTTTGGCTGCTGAATGATGGTAGTCCTACGTTCTTAAGTGTCTCCACGTACAGCAGCTGTCTTGACTTGGCTTTCGTCTCACGAAGCCTAGTCAGACGTGCAGGGTGGTTTGCGGACATAGAGACGCGCGGAAGCGACCATATCCTCACGTACGTCAAGATCAGAGGATTGACCGCTTCCAAAACACAGGATATGATCCAAAGAGTGAACTGGCCTAAATTTCAGTCTCTTATGGAAGCACACTGTGACGCCAATTCATCTTTAGACTTGGAAGAGGCAATCAAGAGCGTGGTGCAAGACACTATGTGTACTCTAACATGCTCCTCGAAACTTAATGATTTTGATGAGGAACTAGAACGACTACGAGCAATCCGACGACGTGCTGAACGAAGGTACCGACGTACGAAAACAATGGACGATCTACGGACCGCCAGGCGCACGCAAAAGAAGATACAGCGCCGGTTGGACAAGCTCGCATCGCAACGTTGGGCTGCCTTCTGTGAGTCGCTAGATCCACGCAAGCCTTTATCGCAACTATGGAGAACTGTGCGCGGGCTGCGGAAACTTCCCGTACAGCGATTCCCATTCAAGGCGCTTGCCCTCTCTCAAAAGAGATCGGAGATTGACGTGGCAGAGGATTTCTGCGCCAGATTATCCGGCCAACTCACAGCTACCAACATTCCATCGCCTTCGAGCAGCTACCCGCCACCACGTGATTTCCGGTTGGATCTACCATTCTCGATCCACGAACTTAAGGCAGCATTAGCTTTGTGTAGCCGCACATCAGCGTCAGGACCTGACGGAATTTTCTACCGAGCTCTGTGTCACCTGGGGGAGCGAGCGAGAGGAGTTCTAGAGGTGTACAATGAATTTTGGAGAAATGGCACGTTACCAACAACCTGGAAGACAAGTCGCCTTGTTCCTCTGCTGAAGCCTGGCAAGTCGCCGTTAGAGCTCTCATCATATCGCCCGATCGCTTTGGCGAGCTGTGTGGGCAAAGTAATGGAGAGGATGGTCCTAGGACGCCTGGAGTGGTACTTGGAGTACCACAACACCTACCCAGATGCCATGGCGGGCTTCCGACGCGGTCGATCATCGATCGATAACGACGTCGACCTGGTGACCTACGTTCAACATGAGAAAAGCCGTAAGCGTCTCTGCGCATCCTTATTCCTCGACGTTAAAGGGGCGTATGACAACGTTACGCATGAAGCCATCCTCTCTGCTCTCGCCGAGGTAGGAGTGGGTGGTCGGCTGTTTCAATGGATACGGAGCTATTTATCCATGCGATCCTTTTTTGTAAGCACTGAGGAAGGCCATACTTATCTTCACTATAGCTACCGCGGCGTCCCCCAGGGCGGTGTACTTAGCCCCGTGTTATTTAATCTAACACTAATTGCTCTCCTTGAGCACGTGCCAACCACAGTCAGGCTATCAATGTACGCGGATGACATCTGCATATGGACATCTGCAGTAACACGCCTACAGTTGCGAGCGAGAATTCAGAGAGCCGCCGCACAAACTGTTATCTACCTCCGTAATCGAGGTCTGGAAATTTCCTCCGAGAAATGCGCACCAGTGCCATTTACGCGCAAACCCATGGCAAACTACAGTGTAATGATAAATGGCCAAATAATACGATGGGTACGATCGTACAAGTTTCTAGGTGTCATAATCGACAGGGACTTGTCATGGAGCCCACACATATCATACGTGAAAAAACGGTTGACAGGCATCTGCCACCTGTTCAAGTTTTCCGCTGGCAAGACCTGGGGAATGTCGCCTAGTGCCATGTTACAACTGTACAGGGTGCTTTTTCTAGGATTTCTACGATACAGCTTGCCAGCAATAATCAACACAGGCAAAACGAATCTACGCACAATACAAAGTCTCCAGGGTCAAGTGCTCCGGATCTGTCTAGGCCTGCCTCAGAGTGCTTCAACAGTGGCTACGATAGCAATCGCTAGAGACCACCTTGTCAAGACCTACATTGAAATTGAAGTACTCAGGACCCATATAAGGCATCTAGCCAGGAATCCTCGTCACCATTTAGCTTCTCTACCAGCGGACAGGCCACACACATCTTTCGCCAAACGATAACTGCATATGAAGAATCATTGCCAGCTTGTTTCACTCCGGCTGCGAGACCTTCGATCCCTCCATGGTGCCTCGCTCAGCCAAAAATCAACCTCGCAATATCTGGTATCTCGAAAAAAGCTGATCTGTCATCACCAGCCCTTAGACACCTCACGCTACTACATTTGTACGCGAACTACCGTGACTCCACGCACATTTACACTGATGGATCTGTTCTTCCAAGCAGCTCCGCGGCGGCAATCGTCATTCCAGCGAAAGCTACAACAATCAAATTTAAGACGACCCACGCGAGAACATCGACGGCAGCAGAGCTCGCAGCGCTCTTAACTGCCCTTCATCACATTGGTGATGAACCGCCACACAAATGGACTATATTCTGCGACTCGAAGCCGGCACTGCAGTCTCTACTGTCACCTCTACGACGCGGACCGCACGAACAACTAATCTTCCATATTGCAGAGACGTTACACCATATAAGTGATGCCGGCCATGAAATAACATTCCAGTGGCTGCCAAGTCACTGCGGGATTATCGGCAATGAACGGGCGGATCACGCTGCCCGCTAGGCCCATACTGAGGAGCGCCACGTCCCAATTCCTCTTTCTAGAACTGACGCGGCACGGAAGCTCCGCCTACTTGCTCGGCAGTGCAACAAGTCGCAATGGAATGAGCCACATTTAAGAAATACGCGACTGTACTCACTTGATCCAACATTAAGTCTTCGAGCGCCATCACAGCTTCGCCGTAGAGACGCCACGCTTTTATATCGACTTTGGTTGGGTGTTGCCTTCCGCGTAGGGATGACCGACACCCCAACCTGTGACCACTGCGGCCATGAAGAATCAATTGGCCATATATTGTGCTCCTGCCCGCAGTACAGTCCACAGAGGGCATGCCTTAGCCACGAACTTGACGAACTGGACGACCAACCACTATCCGAAAAAAGAATTCTGCAACATCGCAAGGACCTACCGTCGCAGAAGGCCGTGCAAGCGCTTTTGCGCTTCTTACAATCTACCGGGCTGTGTGAAAGACTTCAACTGGAACGCCTTGTGTGTGTGTGTCTCCATGTGTGCATGTTCCTTTTTTTTCCTTTTTTTTTGCGTTTACCTCTCTGTCATCTTTCTAACCCCTATCCCCCATCCCCAGTGTAGGGTAGCAAACCGGGGAATCACATCTGGTTAACCTCCCTGCGTTTCCTTCATTCTCTCTCTCTCTCTCTCTTCATCAGGTCGCAATGACTGCGGCACGCTTCAGGCTATTGAAACGTTGGGGTGTGAATTCATTGAGAAGCTTCGTGCGCCAGAATGCCTCTCGCACACGCACGAGGTTTCAGATACCACCAATGATTTGCCCCTAAATTTTTGGTTGCTGCTGGCAGTAAGGCCTTGAGAAATGTTACTTTCCCATTGTGCCAAGAAGCATGGAAATCAGATAAACCTGTTCCTACTATGACGAAGTGGAAATAACGAATGAACTCATTATGCTGCGCTTTTAAGGAGGAAAAACGCTAAGGCGCCCGTGTGCTGTGCGATGTCGGTGCACGTTAAAGATGTAAAGATCCCCAGGTGGGCGAAAATATTCCGGAGCCCTCCACAACGGCACCTCTTTTTCTTCTTTGACTCCCTCCTTTATCCCTTCTCTTACGGCGCGGTTCAGGTGTCCAACGATATATGAGACAGATTCTGCGCCATTTACTTTCCCCAAAAACCAATTATATATATATATTTAACTCGTTACAGGGCACGAAAAATTTTCCTGAGTGCAATATTGATCTGGCCCTGCGCTGAGGCTCACTATGACTAGGTGTTCGCTGATCGCTAGTTATGTGACATGGTTGAAAAGGCGTACCTCATTCTGGAAACCTCAAAGAAATTTCATCCCCATATCCATCGCACGACGACAAAGTTTTGATCTAGGCAACTGCAAAAGGCCTCCTTCTGCTGTGCGATGTCAGTGTACGTTAAAGATCCCATGTGGCTGATATCATTCAGCAGTCCTCCAAAGTGGCACCTCTTTCTCTTCTTGTTTCAATCCCACCTTCCTTGCTTTCCTTACGGTGCGGTTGGGGAGTATACCGCAAAGTGAGTTACTGCGCCATTTCCTTTCCGCAAAAACCACGAATTTTTTAACAGCCCTTTTCTTTACGCTGAAGCGTGTCAAAGAGTGTTGTCTACAATAATAAAGGACTCTGTGAGCCCATGATATGTTCTGATTTTATTTCTTCTTTGCAGAAAAAACTCCGGGAATTAATTGCTTCACGTAGCATGTTCCTTCTTCTGCCATCTTCCTTGAATCTTTTATTTCCTCAGCTGCAAAGTTTGATTTCTGAGCGAGCGTTTATTCCTGTACCTGCCGATGACGTCTACTACCCGCGGCTTGTGTTCAAGGAACTTGAGAATCTTCTGCTTGGCTTCACACGCCTGTTCCTGCACAGTCTTGCTCTGCTGAATGCTGCGCTCTGTGAGCTCGTTGATCTTGCTTAGTATCTCTTCCTCTTCCATGTCGAGGGGCTCTATTTGACTGACGCAGGCTTCTCCTCAATGCACTTCCGTAGCTCCGACAGCTGGCACTGTACTGTGTTCTCCAGGTTAACCACATCCCCTATTTGTGTCGTAAGGTGGAACACTTTCCAGCCATTGACCTTCTGTAATACGTCCTTCTGGCTGGCCAAGTAATTGACGGTCTGCTTTTTGTCATCATTTTGTTTAACCTCGCTGTGCTCAGTAAAATGATTGTGGCGCGCGTTCCAGGTGAGAGCGCTTTCTGGGAGCAAGTTTTTTCATCCGATTTGACAAAGCCCTGCCCTTCTTGCGACCCCTAGGTGAGGGGCCTTTTTCTTAATTTTTCGGCTTTTCTTCTCAATAAGATCCTGACCGTCATACGAATTTGTGCCGAAGAGCTCATTTTCTTGAAATCGCTGCTTCCTTAGTCTCTTTCGTGGCGGTTCCTCGACAGAAGTGCTTGGACCAGGCGAGCCTGCAGCGTAACCGTCTGAAGGTGTTTCTCGCTTGGCGGGCGGTTCTTGCTTGGTGCTGAGTAGAGGTAAGGATGATTTGGAGACCTCAGGCAACACTAGATTGCTTGTGGTATTCCCGGCCTTGGTGCTTTGCTGCTGAATGTAGTTTCCAAGTTGCGGCATTGCGGTCGCCGAAGTCAATGGAGAACGTTCGGAACGCCGAATTGCAGGCTCCAAAACAGGGAAGGATGTCATCAGCTTATTGCTTTTCGCACTCAAATGACTGCTTTAAAATGTCCACTTTCTTAGACGCTAGGTTGTTAAGGAATATGGCGACTTGGTGGCCTTCCTCTCTTCGTAGGTGACAGCAGACTCGAGCGAAGGTGTCACCCAATGTAGGGCGATCTACGCGCCGCAGAGAGCTGAGATGTGGTTGAACAATCACTTACAGAGACAAGGCGATGTCGTATCCGTTCAAGTGAGAACACTCTGGTCTGGGCATGAACTGCTCGGATAGGGTCTCGCAGAGCAGTCTGCTACGTCACCTGCGGCTATTACTGTCGGCTGCATGACGAGTCCATGGCAATCGTGAGAGCCGCGTGCACAGCTGTGGCGATGGTACTAAAGTAAGTTGGGGGCACTTGTGTCCAGAGGAAGCGAGCGCGTTGTTGTGCCTTTGGACGTTTGTGGCGTTCTTTTTTCTCAAAGCTAGAACGTGGCAGATCACAATAGAATAGTTTGAAAAAGGTGCACTGAACATTTTTATGGTTTTTATGCGTGCTTCAACACCTGACGACCCGCGCATTATTCCATTGCTCTTCTAGTGGCCCTCAGCGGTCTTGTGCCACCAATGTAATAATGGTTGCGCTCTATTAGCTAAAACAAAAGGGCGACATAAAAATTACCAGTTCGGTTGTACAATTTTAATCCCGTTCCCGTGTAAGACTTGTTCTTATTACCGCTTTTGTGGCCCTCTACACCTTTATGACGCTTTCTGAAGCAGTTTGACGTTGTTATTGCCTGCCTATGCAATCTGTGTCTTCTAGTCAAATAACCGGCTGTTTGAAACGCGCCATCCTGTCGTTCGCACTTGTGAACGCGTCTACGCTGAGCTAATTTTTTATCCAAGTGAATGAAGCACCAGCTAGCCCAGCAATATTATTACTCGAAGTTTTAGTTACACTGCAAAAAAATTGGGACCTTTAGCGCAGACTTTCAACGTTTAAGAAATGGAACCACTTTTGTTTAGGAAGAAACGTAGGGAATGATCGCACCTCAGTCCAGTAATGAAGGAAACGTCCTGTGTTCAACCGTAGTTATTTCAAAGGAAAAACATAAACATTTTATTTTAGGGATCAGAACTTAACATGACACGATGGTTGACCCCATTGGCATTGTGTGCCACCATACGCAATAATAACTTTCTTAAAGGCGGCAAAAACAGAACAAAGATGCTCTTGTTATGGCGCCACTTTTACACGATCAACCATTGGTCCGCGGACTAGGCGTCACGTGACGTCATGTTCTGTTAGGCAGCAAAACGTAATACGCCACGGCGGTTGAATCTATCGGCATTTTGCGCCGTCAAATACACTAAACACATGTTTAAAGACAGAAAAAGAGAAAAAGAGTTGCGAATGATATGCGAGATTTTACACGGCAAACTTTTGTCTCACGGAGTAGCCCTCATATTCACAAACCGACCTTTACCTTCCCTTTCGAGGTCCTTACCTTTACGGCCCCTTTCCGGGTTTCAGAAACCAACGTTACCCTTAAACTGCACCTTTAGCCGCCCTTTCGGTCGCGGAAAGGGCGCGTTCGCAAAGGTAGCTCCTGGCCTACCGTTAGAAGCTCCTTTCGTCAATTCAACATGGAAACCGAGTACGATCGACAACCGCATTTCTGATTTATCAAGCTCACAGAGTTAATGGAAGAAATCAATCAGGTGCCTCATCGTGCGAAGCCGGCACGGCGAGTGCTGAGGGATCGTCAGTACCCGATGGAGCTGTTCGACGATGAGATTCTCGCGAGGTACCGCTTTTGGAAGCCTGCCGTGCTGGAACTCTTGTCTGTGCTGCCGCTGGTGGTGGAGGTAAAACTTTATATCCCATAGTAGAAGGCCTGAAGGACACTCGGCTAGGCGCCAGGTGGAGAGGGCAGCTCCCACGTCGGCACAGAGAGCCCCTGCACCGCTGCCCTAACGGACGAGGTTGCCCCGTGCCGCCGCGACTGCTTACCACCCTTCGCTTTTACGGTGCGGGAACTTTCCAAGTTGTTGCCGGCTACCCTGTCGATGTATCTTTACCGGTGTTATCGATTGTATCCGCCGTAATCGTAGCAACACTGTGTCCGGCACTGGTCAAGTTTCCCTAAACCGAAGTTATGCAAAAACTAAAGCAGGAGAGACATGCAAAAATTTCGTCGGTGCGCAGCGCTGGTCGCCGCTTGCGAACTGCCGTCCCACTGCAGCAGGGAAACACCGATCGGCAAGCATCGATGCGCAGCTCGGCTCAAGCGCCGCCCACGGCCGCTGTCACACTTTGAAGTTCGCACCAGAAAAGACAAAACATCTATATTATCAGAAAGACTGACTGCTATCGTCGAGCAGCGACAAAGCATGCCTGAGCAAGTAGCCAGCTTTCGCCTACAAACTACGAAGTGCGCCCGGCTGCCCTGATCGCCGCTGGGCCTATAGCCTGTTTCGCATCAATGCATAAGCGCACAGCGCTTCAGAAGTCGCCTGCGCTGTAATAATGTCGCACTATTTATATCACTGTGCTGTCAACAGCTACATCTCGCAGTAAACTAAAAATATGGTCGATTTGCACGACGCCTTCGGCACCGGAGCTGGCGGACGCCAAGCGAGCCGGACCGCAACGGCGGGCCAATGGAATCTGCGAGGCGGTTCTCGCAAGAAATTTGCTCGCATCTCAGTTGTCACTTTTACCAGCAACTCAGTATTGGCCAGTACTCCACAAAAATGATACATTGTTGACATTTTCCTACCCATCTTTTATTATTATTATTTTTACTCCGGCGCACGGGATTCAGCTAGGTCGGCCGGCCAGCCGGCTTGGTGTGCTTCACGTTCGCACCAGAAAAAACAAAAGAGCCATGCTATCAGAATGTATGTCTGCAATATTCGAGCAATGACAGCATGCCTGCTCAAGAGCCCACCTTCCGGCAGCGACTCCGCCTGCGGGCGCGCCGGGCGACGGACTATGCTGCTTCCTGACTGCACTGCTCGTCGCTAAGCCTAGCTAGTTTCGCATTAATGCCGCGGCTGAAAGCGCTTCGGAACAGGCCAGCGCTATAATGAAAATACTACTCTCGTCACCCCTTCACTGTGAACCCGTCCCATAATAAAATAAAGATATGCACGATTTCCGCGACGCCTTCAGCAGTGGATCTTGCAGAAGTCAAGGCCGAGCCGCACAAGGCAGCAGCAGCAGCAAAGCGGCTATGGCATGAAATTTCCTTGTATCGCAGTTGTCACTTCTACCAGCATCTCCATATTGGCCAACAATCCTCAGAAAAGGTACATTTCTGACGCTCAGCGCAAAACAACAAACGCGCACAAGCATAATACACCTCGATCGAGGCACACGAGAATAAACAAACACCGACGTCGAATCAACAGAGCTCCTTGTAGCGACGGCTGCCTATCACTGTGGCTAGACCAAGAGGAAACATGCGTAAAAATTTGAGTCAGGCTAGTTAATTTCGTCTACGTAATGATTATGGAGCCAGTTTTGCATGATCAACCATTGGTCCGCGGACTAGGCGTGACGTGACGTCATATTCTGTTAGGCAGCAAAACGTAGTACGCTACGGCGGTTGAATCCATCGGCATTTTCCATCATCAAATACACTAACGACTTGCTTAAAGACAGAAAAGAGAACAAAGATGCGAATTATATGTTAGATTTCACACCTCAAACGTTATGCCCACGGACTAGGCGTCACATGACGTCCCATTTCTTATCCGTCTGGTTCACTCTTGGCCAACAATGCCCGCAAACTAGCATGGCGAATGCCCGGGAGCATGTCTAATCAGAATAACCAAATGTGCAAAGATGCAAATCCGAGGAGGGGTGATAATCGAATTAGACCTAAGTAACACAATGCTGCTTCAATGTTGAGTGATTGTTAGGAATTGTGAGCAATGTTAAACGACAAAGGCCTTACTTTGCAATAATGTTAAAAGAATAATGTTGTATAAGAGTTCAAAAAAAGGCCGCCGCCATCTGGAAGACGTTGAAGTAACGAGCGTTACCTTTATTTGCCATGTGTAAAACGAAAGTCTTTCCGCATCCAGCGTGGCTGGGGAAGAAAACCCTGAGCTGTTCGGAAAAGTAACATCACTTTTCCACCTAGCGGAGCTATCAACTCCTAGCGCAGTCTGTCACAGAAATTACAATGCCCGTCTGCCCGTTGTCGAGCTACACTCCTCAAGATACGTCCCAAACAGAATTTGCGTCGTTTGCGGGGTCAAGGTGGACCTAGAATTCGTCTTGCGGTGCGATATGGTAACGCTTTAATTAGTAATTGCATGTATACAATGATTACCTATTGTTTAACTGTGGTTTTATTTCTATACCACTATCCATAGGGTTTTATTACCCCCTTCCCCCGAATTCGGTACACAACTGGCCCCGGATGGGTGCCCCTTGTTGTCGGAGTATATATAGCGGAACAAATGTATGCACATATAGTGGTCCCCTAACGGGACAGTTTCCCTACCCTTTATAAGATATTTTTTAGAGGGGGGAGAGAAAGGGATGGGAGGGCATAACCAAAATTAATGGCCGCAATCTTGGATTCGAGAAACACAAACTATGCCACCATTTCTTCCCTTCACGTCCTACTCACATAGTTTCATCTCTATCCACCATAGTGGACCATGAAGTCATCTTTGGCACGCAGCAGTTGGTTGTTTCTACAATTATATTGACGATGGCTCTACAAGTCTCAATGACATATGCGCTGTGTTCGAATTGCATGACACAGATAGCGCTGTGATCTCAGGGTGATAGCAGACCCCACGAAATTTCGAAACGCGATGAGTGAGAGCTAATAATCTTAAAAACGTTTTCACAACGCTGCTAGGCACATTACTGGGTAATGTTTAATAAATATGTTACTACAACTTTTGCTTTATACGAGAAATGCAACGTAATGAGGTAAAAATGTTAGAAAAAATTTATACACAGACCATGGTTAGACAACTTCTCGAAACTGAATTGAGCACCAGCTGAAAATACGTTACAAACATGATGAAAGTGCATCTGCTTTTTGGTAAGGAAACGAACCACTGAGAAAACAAAAAGCATGGGCAAACAAATCTGTGAACGCCGTGAAATGTAGTAGTCAGATCTTTGCTTCACAACCATCAATCAAAAACACTAACTCCTTCATGGATAACCTAAGCACAGGCACAACAAAATATTGCTCATTGAAATGTTTATTTAGCAGGTACCTACTGCCGCCCATTCACGACGGCTCTTCCTGCAGATAAATGAAACGCTGCCAAAAAGCATTGAGTAGCCATTATTGCTGAAATGACAAGTAGAATGTGCATCGTCGATGCTGTTATCTCATCCTGAGTTGGTAATAATAGCAGTTTTTTCCAGGATGTACTTGTGAAGCATGAATTTTCTACCTTCTTTTACTTAGCTTGCACTGACATGACCCATCGTGTACTCGGCTTTTTACAAACATATGGGCCAGCCGACAGCCAGTGAAGACTGTAGAACCTTGATAACTTGCAAAATATCAATGCAGACAAAAAAAACTGACAAAAAATGTGGAGTTTCTTTATTTGCACTATATTTTATATTGTACTTAGAATGTGGCTAAGACATGTCATGAACATTGTTTTTTCTGCTCCCTTATAAACTTTCTAGCCTGTGCTAACATATTCTGCGATGTCTATAATGAAACATGCAAGCACTTTACTACATGTTTTAGGACTTACGAAATACTTCCCCTACAAAGCTACCACATTCCTCTTATATGCCGCGAAATTTATATCTCCCAAACTAGCTAGTCTTTAAGATGAGACACCAAGCCTCTAACTTCTGGAGATCTGTACCTCACATGTAATTAGATTGATTGGATATGATCCTTTTTGATGGCATTTCAAAAGCTTGGCGTAGAAGGACCAGATATACAGAGGAACAACTAGACGCCAACATATTAAGCAACGTTACAATAAGCAATGTGGCCTGGCTTTTCTTCTGTATAAAAAGGAGTTTCATTTTCCAAGTTCTGTGTTCACATAACTGCTCGCATATGCTCATTTTGGCTTGCTGTAAGGTGCTTCTGTGTGATAAGCTACAGTTTTAACTGTGGTCTCAGTCTTGAGCACCTTCTTAATTTTTGGTAGTGTTCAGCTTATATCGTGTACAAAGTCACGCAGATCTATACAGTTCTTCGTTTTCAACTTTCACATATTCTCTGCCTTGGTCGTGTCCATCGCTGCATCTGACGCCTTTAAGTCAGCTGTGTATAATCATCTTAATTAATATGCCTATTACAAATGTATTTCTGTTAGTCATCCACTTCGCTCGCTGACGCCGATCGGCCCTGGGAGTAAGTGAAATGTAGTCTAAACTAGGTCTCAGCAAGCACGCATTATGTTCAGCTTATTTTACCATGTTGACGAGTAGAGAGTGGAGGGGAAAAAGCTGCTAAGTGGAGCTTGACACGCCTCTCGACTCTACACTGAAAACATTAGGCAATAACGAAAACAGAACATGCCTAGTGTGAAGTAATTCAGTAACGTTCCTCGTATTTATCACAGTGCGTATTCGCTGCTCAGTAATTTATTACCCCATTACACATTCTGCAAAGAGAGTGTGCAATGGCATGTTTTGTTTGAACGAGGCACAACAGTACAATGACAATGATTAGCACTCTGCCAACACAATATGCAAATAAATTTATGCCAAATAAATGCAGAGCTTACATTGCAACCAGCAGGCGAGAATGGGCCACCTAGGCACATATTTAGAATATAAGCTAAAAATAATAAGAATGACATTTGAGCAGCCGCTCATTCCCTTAGAACACGTTCTTGGGCAAGTTGGTTTATAGCTTGAGTAGATAAAGCGCACAAAAACACAGCACACAGGAAAGGAAGACACGAGACAGGCGCTTCAGAAAAGGGCCGAGCACTACACAGTGTACGAACACTACACAAGACACACTACAGAAGACAAGGCAAACTACAGAAGACAAGACAGACTACAGAAGCCAAGACAGTATACACAAGACAGGACAGACTACAGAACACAAGACTATAAAAGACAAGACAGAATACAGAAGACAAGACAGACTACAAAAGACAAGACAGACAACAGAAGACAAGACAGAGTGCAGAGGACAAGACAGACTACACAAGACATGCCCAAAATACTACCAGACTACATACTACAGAAATTTTCAGTCTTAGAATCCTGTAGTGTGTTTTGACTGGTTTTTTTTTCTTGTTTTTCTTTGTGTTCAAGTTCCTCCTTTTTTGCCACGTTCCTCCCCTCAGTGCTCCCAAGGCATTCTGAAAGCTCGTCATCTTCAGCTTTCAATGCAAGAATAGCCTGTAACAGCTCTGGTTTTTGTAGTTTTTCTGAGACAACCAGAATCAATTCTTTTGCAAGCTCCAGAAATCTCAGTTTGAGCAACGACTTCAAATCCACGGGTGTTTTCTGTGCTGCTTTCTGTACTGCCCACTACTGCGTTGCCGCAAACTAACCCGGTGGCAACGGCAACCGCACTCACTAGCTCTGTTTCTGGCACTAAAAAAAGCCTGGCAAAACTCAGCAGAGGAAAGTCCCGCACTCGCCAAACATCACAGCCAAGTATCCAGCGCAGTCGTTCTGCTGCAGACAACCAGTCAGTATACAGGATTCGTTGCAATGCTCCCGGTTCGCCGTTGTGCAGCTTTGCATACAGTTGACCACATCTCTCCGCTGGCCTCTGTTGCCTCGATCCTACCACTGGAAACCAGATGTTGCGCCTCAGGTAGCATAGTCAGATTAGAGAGGGGACGAGGGCAATCGGAGACTGGGCGAGGCGAAATACAAGGAAAACTTTATACAGCTATTTACGCTTTCTATAATTAAAGCAACTCAGGTGTGCTTCTCAGTAAAATAGTCTCGAAGAAAGGGAGCTCTAGATGTGAGGGATCTACTCGACCGTACTCGGTTGAGTGTTTTGTGGTTCATGTTTTATGGGGAGGTTAACGTCCAAAAGCGACTCAGGCTATGAGAGGCGCCGTAGTGAAGGTCTCCTGAAATTTCGACCACCTGGGGTTCTTTAACGTGCACTGACATCGCACAGTACACGGGTATCTAGAATTTCACCTCTATCGAAATTCGACCGCCGCGGCAGGGATCGAACCCGCGTCTTTCGGGCCAGCAGCCGAGCGCCATAACCACTCAGCCACCACTCGAGATTTTTGTAGTGTTTTTCTTCCCTTAAATTTCTAGACAGAAGCCGGGTCTGCCGAGGGAAGCGTGCCCCGAAACATTCACGATGACACTGATCACGCACTCTATTCTTAGGGAACATTCCCCTGCCACATGTTGAGTTTGATAGGAGAATGCCATCTACGTCGTGACGACGCCAGAATGTCTATGAGGGGCGCTCCCACGGTACTCAGATGGTCGCACGTGTTCTTCATATGGCCAGGATTACGCACAAGGCCACGCGGGGTGGGGAAATCGCTCGCCGGCAGCTTCCCCCTTGAAGACGAAGGCCGCTGTCAAATTTGATGTCTGAACTCCGCCGATCCCCGGTTCCTCTCGGGACGGTCAATTACAGCCGCCCTTGACAGCTCTGCTCTGGCGCCTCTTCAGCGACACTTACTGCCGCTGCTGCCGTGGATAAACCGGGGGGAGGGGGGGGGGGGGGTGACACGACCCCGCATCGCCTCAACATTCTCAACGGGAGCCCTTGAGAAAGTCCTCTGCATCCTCGCCAGCTTTCCCACATGATGAAAGCGAAACGTAACAAAGCAAACAGTGAGCACCTTTCTCAATTTTTATTTCCTAAAGTGATGCTTGTATGTCCGAGTTGTGAGTTACATGTCTGCGCAAAGAATGTGCACTCAAACATGTGCCTATGAAATCCAGCTCATTAACGCATTGCGATTGCCATGCGAAAGGTTTGCTATTCTACTGCTTGTACAAAGTAAAAGGATCTTTCCGCACAACAATATATGCACAGTCGAGCACCCTTGTAACGTCCGAATATGTAACGAATGCTTCCTTGTTACGAGCAATGTCACTGGAACCGTTATTGTATTAAATACGTCATTGCCAATTTTTCTAAGCTGCAGCGAACATGTGCACATACAGCCACGTGGTTAAACCGAATGAGTAGGCAATGTAAACGCACCCATACAGGTTGCAAAGGTATGCATCCAGCTTCTGCATAGACCGATCATCATCTCTCAGGCCCCTACAGGACCTTGATAGAACATGCCTTGTATAGAGAAGTTCGAATCCAGTTGATGCACGCAAACGTGCAGGGGTATTAAACACAGAACTGCTTGATAAGCGGCCACTATATGCTTAGTATCCTGCCTTCAGCATGCCTTTCACGATAGAAAATTAGTGATTCAAAGAGGCTATAAAAAGGCGGCATCGAAAGCAGATAAATGCCAGCAAAACGCACTGTGATGACTTACAAGTTCAGCCTGTGTACATATGTGCCGGCCAGATGAAGCATCTGAAGTAAAAGCAGAAGAAACGTGGACATGAAGCAGGCAGCGCCGAAAACCAAGGCACTGCACATAGTCGTGGACCAACCACTGGCACCGATATAAAAAGTTTAAATACCCAGCTCACCGCGTTGGCCATGTGGTACACATCTCCTCCTTAGGCTACATAGAGCAGATAGTACAGCTTTGTGCTACCTCCATCGCTGCACGAGGCCAGACACAACACATAACGGTGTCGAAAACATACGCCATTTCAAGCATGTGCATTTGCGGAAAATTGCCAATAAAACATAGCTGTCTGCATGCTGCCGGAGATCACTTCATTAGTATGTGCACTGACATTGCAGAGGTGCACTCTGACAGAGCAGTTCATGTGAAGTAAGAACACTCCTCGCCGTCCATAAATCCGAATGAGGCGCCTCACCTGCAACCAGATGATGGGAGCGCCTTAACCACAATCTGAAGTATTGCACCCCGAGGCATGATGTTGACTTCAAGGGTCTCGGCAAGGAGAACAACTGCACTGGAGAGATTGAAAAGCGGCTTGAAATGGTTGTGTTTTGAAGTGCACCAATTTAATGCACTTCTTAAGAAACAATCGCCACTTCTTCGAAACGTGAAAATTCCTTTAGTACAAAAAATGCTTCCCTGTGAATGCTATCCGTGTGATGTTCAGTTTCGTTACAAGTTTGCTAGACTGTGTATGCTGTCACGAAGTGGTGAGTGCTCTCCAGAGAGCAGAAAGGTTGCGAAAATGGTGTCTAAAAAAACTGAAATTTGGGCTCAGTTGGGTCCACAATGGGCTGAATCACTTTGCGGCGGCGTTGCAACAAGCGTGCTCGGCGGTCTTCGAAAATAATGACCGCCGCTGTCGGCCGTGCTCAATTTAAAGATTATAGCAAACTTTCGAGATAAAGCGTACAAAGTTACTAGAACATTCTGGAACAACGTAGAATCAGCCCTGCCTGGATGCGATCTATCAATATAAATCTGGTCGCGTCTTGCATCGCAAACAAAGCGAAGAAGCGACGTGCCGGCAGCTTTGAAGAATGTACAAACACTGCAAAGATTCGCGGCATAACTCCCCTCTCAAAGAAGAATCGACCATATGCATTAAACCAAATAAGGAGACTAGCAAAAAATAAAACGGATCGTGCGAAAATAAGTACCGAGTGTGGAAACACAGCGTCCTTTACCGTGAATAATAGCACTTGAGAAGGATGACAAGGAAAAATTCTGGTCGTACGTGGCGCCGCTGGGATGCGGTCATTGCGTCAGGGATGACTTCATGATCCAGTTCACCTAGCCTTAGAACCTTGTACGATTCGTCCGAAATAGCGGCTCATATGATTTTCAATCAATCCATGGCAGCGTATGAGCGTCGAAACACAGATTTGGCCGCCTAGCTTGTATTCCGCGTTGCGTATCCCTAGGTTGTGGCGTATGGCGTTATCCGCTGCTGGTCTTTGGTCCTTAATCGGGCATACCTTCGGGCTTCTTCGCGTTGAAGGTAGGCGGCGACGTCAACGTTCTTTTCTTCGGTAACGTTGGGTAGCGTGGCGTCTTGCGTGGCCGCGGCCTCCTTGCCATGGACGAGCCCAAAATGCGTTACCTGGGTGGTCTTCTGCACTGCGGTGTTGCGGGTGAAGACGACATAAGGCAGGATGATGTGCCAGGTCTTGTTTTCGGCATCGACATATATGGGGAGCATATCGGCGGTGGTTTTGTTCAGGCGCTCGGTCAGTCTGTTGGTCTGCAGATGGTATGCAGTTGTCCTCTGGTGGCTGGTTTGGTTGTAACGTAGGATGGCTTGCGTTAGTTTCACCGTGAATGCTGTCCCTCTGTCAGTGATGGGCATATTAGAGGCGCCGTGTCGCAGAAGAATGCACTGCCGGAAAAATTTGACGATTTCTGCGGGTTTTTTGTACTGTAGGGCTTTTGCCTCGGCGTAGCGGGTCAGGTAGTCGGTCGCTATGATGTTCCACCTATTTATAGACGTAGACTTTGGGAAAGGGCCAAGCAAGTGCAAGCTGCTCTGCTGAAAAGGCCTTGGGGGGGGGGGGTTCAATGGTGTCCGGAAATACTGCTCGTCGGGTGGGAGGAGTCTTTCGTCGCGGAGGATCTCGGCAGGTATTGCATAATATGCGCCTTCGGCAGACAGTCGCGGCCAGTAATATTTGTCTTGAAGGCGGCGGAGGGGGCAACAAAACCCGTTATGTCCAGCTGTGGGCTCGTTGTGCGACGCCTGAAGAATTTCTCCGCGGAGACAAGCAGGTACAACAAGGAGGTAGGCTGTTTTGTTTGCTGCGAAGTTCACGAGGACATCATTTCGTACACAGAAGGAAGACAGTCATCACTTGAATGAGCCAGGAGATGAAGAAACCTTGCCTACCAATTACTTCATGAGGCATTTTAGGTCGGGATATGTGATTTGCTGCTGAGCAAAAGAGCTGATGCTGATGGGTCCCCGGAAGGCGTCCTCATCGTCGTCCAGCGGCGGTGAATCTACAGGAGCTCGTGAGAGGCAATCGGCGTAGCGTGCTTGCGTCCGGGCCTGTAAACAACGGTGACGTCCAACTCCTGAAGGCGCCGACTATATCGAGCGAGGCGGCTAGAAGGGTCCTTCAACTTGGCAAGCCAGCACAGTGCGTGGGGATCGCTGGCCACCTTGAAGGTCGTCCTTACAATTAGAGGCGGAATTTCAACGTAGCCGAGATGATGGCAAGGCACTTCTTTTCAGTTTTCGAATAGTTAGCTTCTGCCTTGGAAAGTGAGCAGCTAGCGTTTGCGATGTCTCCAGCCCGTCGCTTTTTTGAACGAGCGCCTAGGCCCACGCTGCTTGTGTCGGTATGAACTTCAGTATCTGCGTTTTCATCAAATTGCGCGGGATTCAATGGTGTCTGTAAACGACGCTGAAGTTCTTTGAAGGCTTCTGCTTGTGGTTATTCCCATTTAACTGGCACGTCTGCCTTCGTCAGTTGGGTCATGGGCTCGGCGTTGCGCGAAAAGTTTTTCACAAATCGCCGGTAATATGCGCGCAGTCTGAAGAACCTGCGCACTGCTTTGTTATCTGCCGGCGGTGGAAACTGTTCAATAGCAGCTATCTTCTGCAGGCCTGGGCGTACTGCTTGCTTGCTAACACTGTGGCTTAGAAACTGTAGCTCTTCGTATTTAAAGTAACACATCGCTGCTTTCAAGATTAGGCTTGACGACTTTATTGCGCCTAGTAGTGTTCGAAGTCTTTTGAGGTGCTCTTCAAAGTTCGAGGCGAAGATAACACGTAGTCTAAATATACCAGACAAATTTTCCACTATAGGCCTGCCGGCTCTGTATCCATTACTCGCTGAAACATTGCTGGTGCGGAACACAGACCAAATGGCAGCATCTTCAGCTCGAAGAGGCCATCCGGAGTGATGAATGCGGGCTTCTCGCGATTTCTTTCAGCGGCCTCCATTTGCCAGTAACCGCAGTTGAGGTCCATCACTGATGAATATTTGGTGTTGCAGAGCTAGTCCAGTGTGGCGCCAATGCGGGGGAAGGGGTAGACGTCTTTTTTGTTATGTTGTCCAAGTGGCGGTGACCAACTAAAATTTCGAAGTGCGCCGTCTTTCCTTCTTACTAGAACAACCGGTGCCGCCCATGGGCTGTTTCAAGGATGGATGACGTCGTCGCGAAGCATTTCTTCCACTTGGTTCCGGATGGCTTGTCGTTCTCGAGGCGATACAAGGTAGGAGATTTGACCCAGAGGTCGGGCGTGCTGGTCGGTTATAATGCGATGCTTGACATTTCGTGTTGGTCGGACCTTCGGAAATGACGAAAAACACGCGCTGCAGCTACGAAGCAGCACTACTTCGGCCTGGCCATTGCGGAAATGTACGATGCCTCTTGCGATGCTGATTCCCAGGTCTAGAAGATAATGCATGTTCTCCTCGATGATGGCTTCAGCGTTAATGGCTTTCGTGGCGCCCACGGTTAGGATAACGCTTGAACGGGATCGGACGCTCACGCATTCGTCCAGGAGTCTCAGGGCAACGTAATTTTCCAGAGCTCTCATTGAAGGAATGGGCCCGTCTTCCAAAAGCGTGATCAGCTTGGATCACAGGTCGATGATCGCCTGATGCTCATTAAGGAAATCCATGCCCAAGATCACTTCGCGGAAACATTGCCGTAGCACAATGAAGGTCGCAGGATAGGTGTGTCCTTTGGCAGCTACTCGCGCTGCGCATCGTCCTGATGGCGTAATAAGCTAGCTCCCTGCGGTAGGCCGTCTCAAGCGGTCGCAACTTTCCTCAGCTGCCCACCGAATGTCCCACTTATCACCGAGTAATCGGCTCCTGTGGCGAGTAGTGCGGTAAGTTTCTGGCCATCGATAAATATTTATAAGTGGGAAGTCCTGGCTCTTGCGTTGCACGTCGTTCTGGTCGTTGGGCCACGGCTTCGTCAGGTATAGGAATCGTGGGTAGAACGTGTCGTCGGAGCTTTTCTCAGTTTCGGCGGCGTTTTAAAGGCGCTTCGCGTCGGGGTCGAAGTTGCCATTGCATGCGGCGTCGGCGAGTCGGGGATGGCGTCTTCGTGCGGCATGGTCGTTAGAGGAACTTCGGTGTTTCGCTCGTGAGCAACCTCACCTCTAGAGGTTGCTGTCTTTAGTTTTCCTTACGGGGGCTGGGTGACCTGCCTCGTACCGCGGCTGCGTAGCTGCGGCGTGGCGATGCAAGACGCCAGGTTGACGGCGATGGTGAGCACGAAAGTCGGTTCGGCGTGTACTCCTCTTGATGCAGGTACTCGTCGATTTCATGCGGACGTTGGCGGAAGCGTGGTCGTGGTGCATCAACGACAAATCCACGAACACCGATATTTCAGAACGGGCAGTGACGAAGAATATGGCCGGCCTCACCGCAATGGAAGCACAACGGCCGGTTGTCGGAAGTCCTCCAGACGTCGCATTTCCTGGGGCTTGAGCGTCGATCGTAGGCTGGGCGGGCGGGGGCAGGGGGTGGCTTTCGGGAACAAGTTGTTTATGTCGGACAAGATGCATGGGTTGTCGTTGGGCTGAGGAGTCCTTACTGCAGCGCGCAGGTCATGGCCTGGGGTTCTGTGGCCGTCGGGGTGCCAAGTGTCTGTTGCACTTGTTCCCGCACCAAATCCATGAGAGTCGCTGCTTGCGGCAGTGGGGAGGATGGCAGTAATCGGCGTAGCTCCTCGCGAACGATTTCCCGGATAATTTCCCGCAAGTTGTCGCTGGGTATGGATGCGTGTGGATGGATTGAACAGACGGAAGGAGGGCGGTTTTACTGCCGAGCCAGGACGTCGAGGGTCTTCTCGATCGTGCAGGATTCTCATGAATTCCTCGACTGTTTTTGGCGGCTGGCGGACGAGGCTGAAATCAGTTTTTCTAGTAGTAGTAGTAGTAGTCCTCAGACGTTGCTGGCACATACCCACTGCGGGAGAATGGCCAAGACACAGTCGGTTAATTGCTGGGTACAGGAAAGTTTTGACGTTAAAGGAGTGGTAATTGTATGTAGGCTGATAGATTGGAAGATGCAACGACAGGGGTCCTGTTAACTTGGAGATCGAAGACGGGACAATGATTTAATGTGCATAATAGTATACAATGCCTGTAATTTTTCAATGTCGTACTGACTGAGAGCAGGAAGAAGAAATTAGAATGAGAGTCGCTGCGTTTCTTGAAGGAAATTTTGCACAGCAGAGCGCACAATCGTGTTGCTTCGTCCAAGCAAAGAAGCGCCAATGGAAAGAACAACCGCGGAGGACACAGGCAAACCCATTTGATGAAACCCAATTTGCAAAAGACGCTTCTTAAAATGAGAGAAGCGGCGGCAGAACAGTAGGAAGTGATCTATTGTCAAAGGTTCGGCCCAAAAAGGGCACAATGGGGAAGCCGCCAGACAAGATTTGTGAAGGTAGAAATTTAGAAGGGGAACCCGGCAACGCAAACGCGTGAAAGAGAGCTCTAGTATGCGCGAGCGCCAGTCTGTGCTACTCCAAGGATGCAGATAATGCTAATATTCTGGAGATGATGTAAGAGCAGAGACAGCAAATTCCTGAAATATTGTGTAGCTGCGAAACCTCAACGCAGCTCTATATGCACAGGATTTCAGGACAGCAACAACTTGGCCGCAGAGAGAGGCTCTTGCTAACGAATCTGCAACCTCATTTAAATGAAAGCCCATGTTACCTGGTCCCCAAAACAACCTACCCGAATTTAGATGGTGCGGAGTCAGGAACTTAAAGAGGCGTAATGCCCGAGACTCAGTGGATGCCTTACTGAAAAATGTATATAGGTTTGAACGGGTCAGCAAATAGGATTATGGCACATTTGGTTTGGCTTTATAGGATGGACGTCCCAAAGCGGCTCAGTCTATGAGGAACGCTGTAGTGGAGGGCTCCGGATAATTTCGACCACCTTGGGTTCTTAACGGGCACTAAGAATGCACAGTACACGTAATTATCACATTTTTCCTCCATCGAAGTGCTACCGTAGTGGGCGGGTTTGAACCCACGACTCGCATGCTCTGTGTGATGTAAGTGCACGGTAATTAACCACGGGTAATGGTAGTTATACGGAGCCCTCCACTAAGGAGTCACTGAAAGGCTGAATCGCTTTGGCAGCTTCTTGCTATAATGTTAAACGAATTGTGCCATAATTCGATTTGTCTCCTATTTAAACCTGCACACATTTTTCAATAGGGTGAGGAGATAATGAAGAGCAAATGGACAGAGAGTCCGTCATAACCACGACCTGGGAAACTGTAGTTTCTAATTTTTGTAAGGCTAAGATTACTGTTAATAATTCAGCCAGAAAAATTGGAGTAAATTCAGGAAGACGGAGAGAAAAAGACCAATTCAGTGAAGGCTAAAAAATTCCCACACCTGCCTTTTCGCGATCCTGCGAGGCATCGGTAGCAATAAGAACATGAGAGGGAAAGGACCTTAGGTGGTCCTGCAACAGACCCTGAAGAAGCGGGAAGGTCTGCAGTTTTGCAATGTGCAGGAAAATATCATCGAATTCAATCTGGACAGAAGATGAGTTATTATACAATTGGCGGACATCTGTGAAATGAATGTTTATGGGATCAAGGATGCACTGCACGTGACATATCTGCGGAGTATGAAAATGTGACCTTGCGGCACTGAAAAAGGCGGAAGGTTGACTAAGAAATATTATACTGAAGACGTGAAGAGGTGAGTCACACAATTTTAAGAATGCTTGAACTGCTAAAAGGCGACACCTAGCTGATAACGACGGGATTTGCGTTTCAAGGTGCAGAACAGCATTGGCGACATATTTTGGAAGCCCCAGACAAAGGTGCAACGCATCACGATCTAGAGCACAAGAGGGCGAAGTTTATAGGCAGAAGCTCCTGAGAATAAAACGCACCCGAACTCTAAAGTTGGGCGGACGTACATTTTATAAATCATCAGAATTGTATGCCTTCTCATGCCTGACCTAGCACTACAAAGCCTGCGCAGGATACCAATGGCCCGAACTCCTTTTGCAGAAGCTTGCTCAACGTGTGGCCAGTAATTCTTTTACGCCGTGCATTAAAAACTGAACTTTCTTTTCCTCTGTCATCTCAGGGTCGGCGCGTCGAAATAGGCGCTTCATCTCTTCGACGTAACCGTGGATGGGCTAGTTCAGAAGCTAGATTCGGGACTCGAGGAGTCGTTCGGCTCTTTCTTTCCACACAACACTAGTGAATACCTTCAAATCTTTCTTCTGGAAGAGCTCCCATGTTGTTAGGGACGACTCACGGTTTTCGTACTGATAGCGACATTACGTGATAAATCGTGCAGTTACTTGAACATTCTGGAACAACGTAGAATAAGTTCGGCCTGGATGCGATCAATCGAGATAAATCTCGTCGGGTCTTGCATCGCAAACATAGCCATAAAGCGGCGTGCCGGCAGCTTTGAAGAATGAAAAAACTCTGCAAAGATTAGCGGCAATATCAAATAATGCTGCATACGTGCCCGCATTTCTGACATGGCTTCGATCCTGTACATTCATACAAGTGTGACTGCCCTTGTATTTCTTGCTGGGTAAAAGATATATTGAATGTAGTGGACTTCATGTTGTTACTATGCAGACGTCTTTTACATTAGCCTAGATGTGCATGTGCAACGTGGGAAATAATGTAATGCTGTACCACTTACCTCCGTCTCACTAGTACTGACGGAATGCTACAGCTGGAAAATTATAATGCCTTCGAGATGAAAACAGCAGTGCACATACATTTTTTATCTACGTCAATTCACAGTTCAGGTGAAGTGTTCGGGTTAATTCCATTTCTCTGGCCGTGTATTGAATGCGGCAAAGCCACCACTCTAATGCTGACATACTGCTGTTGATGCATACATGTATGGCCATGCATAGATGGCTACAGAACATGAATGTCAAACAAAAATCTACCTTGTAGCTGCAAGTTCTACTGCAAACACACAGTGCCTGCACTTGTTGCTGATCATAACGATGTGTGACAACAATGTACCTTCAATAAAATGTGTTTTCTTGTCACAGGCGCATGGTATTCATTTTCACAATATCAATAAAATGCCGTCACAAAGTTTGCCTTGGTGCATTTCATTAATTCTCTGCACTGTCAACACTAATATTAAAATAACTCATTCAATGTACACACGTTGCACTTCACTTGTGCTGCTGTAGTGATCAAAGACGGGATCAAAAACACAACACGACTACTGCATTTTAAGAACGCATCCAACTTTCTCGGAAAAACAAAGATCCCATAGTTATTTAACAAATACTACTCTCGGTTCAGAGTGCAGTCATACAGGCTTATCAAACTTGTAACACAATAACAATGCATAGGTAATCCTAATGTACCATATATGTGCCGCCCGTTCCAACAGCGTACAGCCCACCACGATCTTTTCATAACCATTACATTCTACTCGACATTTGTGCGACAGGCGATGCATTCAGCAGCAAGCGGTAGTCTGTCTGGATAGACACCAATATGAGGAGTGAATTGTCCATGAACGTGAATTACCTATACTAGCTCTTCGTTCATGCCACGTTGTTTTACTTCACATGGTGAAGTTTTTTCCCCACGATTTTTGCATACATCAAGAGCAGCGCTGTTTCTTCTTCCTAATGCGACTTCAGTAATGACTTCAACCTCAATTAAAGTTCTCTGCTGCTTCTATCTTGCTTACTTTTCATGTTAAATCTGAGATGTAAAGTGTATCGATTGTCCTCATTGTTTTTACCACATGTTCTTATATGGGTTTTATAAGCACGACTCAGACAAATCACTCATTTTCACATTTTGTACCAATTTTATGCTGCGCATTGTTACAACTCACAAATAAGGCAAGCTACTAACACCACCATAAATATAGCAGGTATTAACATTTTCGCATGCTGCATAACCTGTTTCTTTTGTACTATTACCTAGGTACCAAGGTCAGACGCAAACCACCTGCCATCCAAAACAATGAAACATAAGTCAGGTCCTTGTAAACAGGCATCCAAAATCAAGCAGGCATCAGCACTAATGCAAGATGGGCAGCTGTGCTGTGTCCTTCTAAGCTAGACGGCTCTGTGTTGCAAATGCGCCTTCATTCTTGAAATGCATGCTTCATCAGTGTTTCAGCAGCTAGTCACACACTGTCACCAAGATGCTTTCAGATGAGTGTAGGCGTCGGACGGCTGGATTAATACCGATTGCAAGGCACGGTACATGTCCACGGATTTGCATGCTTAATCACTGTCTCTCCAACTAGCCACACACTGTCAACAAGATGATTTCAGATGAGTGTAGGCGTCTGACAGCTGAATGAAGACTTGCTGGAAGGAACGGTTAAGGTCCACAGAAATGCATCCTCCATCAGTGTCACTGCAGCTAGCCAGACATTGTCAACAAGGCGCTTTCAGATGAGTGTAGGCTTCTGTCGGCTTGATGATCCAGTTTTGTTAAGTTCTTATGAGATTCCCTGACATTTTGGCAGTAGGTATCACACCAAGACATTTCAAAGGGTCAGCAATGTCAGGAGGATGAGAGTTTAAAATAATATGATCTTGAGGAGGAACAGATTTATTTTGGGTCGAAAAATACCCTTTTTGTTTTGTTTTCGTTAATCTTCTTAGAGTCAGATATGGGTAACATTTGTATCTGAAGTATGCTGTTGTTGCAATTGGAGACAAGTTGATCTGTGTAAGTACCAGAAACAAATATGGTAGTATCGTCTGCATATATAATAAATTTTGCGTTCTCATCAATATAACCAATTTTCATTTAAATACAGATTAAACAGGAGGGGGTCGAATGAGCTGCCTCCCGGGGCACCACGATGCAGCGGCAGGATTCGTGACCGCGAGTTAATAATTGGGACAACTTGTCGCCGATGGAATAAATATGACCGCAATAATTGCAACACGCATCAATATATAATATAAATATTCAACTTTTACAGCATTTCAAGATTCACTTAGTTAACAGCCTTGGAAACGTCGACAAATAAGCCAATCATCAATTCCTTCCGTTAAATTTGTGCTTCAAATTCTATTCTCTTTCTTTTTTGAAACCCTAATTGCCATGACGTTATTAAATTGCAACTGATAGCGAAATTCTAGCGCCTACTGAGAATTAATTTCTCAACAGCCTTTCAAGAAACAGCTCTTTGAAGGGCCACTGCGTCCGACATTACCGCATATCGAAGCGAAGTGGCAGACGACACAAAGAACCATATCCAGGACGATCTCCTACTGCGCCATGTTGCAGCGATGAGTGGCTGTGTCGCACGCAGTGGACCTCTAAAAAGTGCAGCCACGCGTTCGCATGTTTGCACTAAAGGTGTCCAGCTCTGTACATTCCGACATGGTCGTAATTATTGAAAAAGGTCTGGCACACGGTCAAAGGTTTTCCCAGTACTTTATATTGCTGATTTGGTCGTTTCTTTCACCCTATCCCTCCATCACAACCAGTCCATTCCCTCTCCTTTCCTTTTTTATTCAATTTATCATTATTCTTTCACCTTAAGCTCTGCACCTCCTGCTATCACTTATTAAGAACCCTTGGTTTCCACACTCCTTCCCCCGCCTTGTTTTTGCTTTTTCTCCGAACCAGCCCTCATTTTCTCTTCATCCTTAAATTTCTTTTGCCCCCCTTGGTATTTCATTCTTCCATGCTGCTTAATTCCTTCATCCTAATTTTTCAGTTAGAGGCAGTCAGTAATACCAAGCCACCTGTTGCAGCCGGACAGAAACCCTTTCAAGTCCACTACCTCGCCATGCTCCACACCCCGGGATTCCTTTCTACTGAGCTGGCCTTTTCTTCTCATAGATTTGCAGGTCAGCCAGTTAATCCTCGTTAGTTGTCATCATACCTGGACAAGAATCACGCTCCCTCTCTTGAAACCCTTCCCACATTGCAGCCTCCTCCCGCACACCAGGCCTTTCTCCTCGAAGCGAAAGCCTTTTTTAGACCCCGCCAATGATGAACTCTTTTCCAGACCAAGAGATGTCCTCTTGTCGAAACGTCGGCAAGCACCTTGGGGCTTTCTCCTCCCTTATTCAGTTTGTGAGATACCAGGGATAGGTGTTTAAGGGGCCATACCACACTAAAGCACATTTTATAGTGACACGAAAGGCTCAGTGCCTTTAGTCCTGACCACATTCTGAATCATGCTTTCGTGGCTTAGTATATGAAATAAAAAAAAACTGGACATGGGAAAAAGAGCTAATCAGTGAGGGCCATTGTTTGGTGCAGGTGAAATTATAACATACTACTACAGTAATGAAAAGAAATTGCCAACATCGACATCAATGTACAATTTGGCTGCAACATACGGCCCGAACAGGACAATCTAGTTAAACGTAAATTCTCTTTTTGCACTTCAAAACTGCATGCACTATTTCTAGAAAGCGCAAGAACACAAGCTCATACATAATACCAAAGAAAAGAGTGCATAATGGTACCACTTATGAGGTGTTTATTGACAAATGGAATGAGCAAGGCTAAGTAAATGGCAATCCAGAGTTTCAAAAAAGCAGGAGCAATTAATACCTAGTCTAGGATCTGAGAGGAATGGCCACCATTACTTTATCAACAAAATGATACTGTACCAATCATACCTAAAGCACAACAGCTTTACTCCTTGCAAGTCCCGCACTATATCCAGTAGCAATGTAGTGCTAAAGGTAGCCTGAATTTTTCAACCAACCGTAAGCATGTGAAGTAAAATAGGACAAGTTTGATGGTTTCATTGTTTTACTTCTTAAGGGTCTACTATAGACACCAAGTTTTTGCTTGAGTGTTTTTTTCTTTTCAAATGAAGCGTCCGACATTCGTTTACATGGAGTGACCAGCGGTATTTATAATTTATGATTGAATTACTTCTCAATGCAGTTTCGGTTTAATCAGTCGAACACGATAACTATGATGCGTAGTTGGTGTTCAGGTCACATAGGGCATAAAATAGACTATATGATTGCTGACAGGTCGGGTTTGTCATTACGGGTATTCGAAGAGGCTGGTTTAAATGTCGTTGAAAATTAAAACATGTCAGCTATTAAATTACAATTTTTCTATTTGATCACGTGACCAAAACAGCAGCTTGACGCCACAGTCACCGTTAAGTCAATGAAACCGCAGCAGAATAAGAGAACAAATTCAATTATAAATTATTTAGCGGTTGTAGGCAAATGCCACCCGGTGATCCATGTAATCTAATGTCGAACGCATCGTTTGACAGAAGAAAACGCGAAATAAAATTAGGTGCCTATAGTCCTATAAGTACCTTGTGATAAGGCATCAGGTCATAATTCAAATTTATTTGCCATGCTGCGATATTGGGTAGGTCGAGAGGTTTTAACAATTCCTGACAGTTCATGCTTCTTGCTCATTCCTTTTATCCGATATTAGTTTTGTGCAGTGACCTTTTCTCACCACTGCCTATACACAATCATCAAGGCATCAGTCACCAAAAAAGATGAGTGTTAAAAATTCATTGAGAACAGAGCGAAAAATTAAAAAAAAACACGACTTTTGTTCTCAGAAGGCTACAGAATTCGTTCTCTGCTGAAATGAATGCTTAAAATATCATCACCATGAAAAGCACCATGTGCGACCACATAGAAAATCACTTTCAAAATGACAGGGAATTGCCGTCAATGCTGCTTAAATCAGCTATGGTTTACAGGCTTAATGTCTGTAATTTCAGTAACTGAAATGGAGGAAGTTATTCTAGCTCTCTTTTCTCTGGCATTGGACTGACTGGTGGATCCACTCTAAACTTTGATCAGTCCTCGATGCACCTCCATGTCAACGTACAAAAAAATGGCTGTGGTTTATCTCCGGTTAAACATGGTGTGACGCGATAGCTACAGCTGTCCAAGCGGAACTCGTTCAGTCGAATTGCAAAGTCATTCTTTCGCCGCTGCGTTTCGCTGGGCGCTCTTTCTTCGTCGTCTCTGGACGTGGATTGACTCTCTCCCCCTCTCCCCTTCTCGACTCCTCCCCCACTCGGTTTTGCCGGCGCGCCTCGCCGCCGGCAGCTGCCACGGTGGCCATGGCTGAAAATGCTAGCGTAAAGTAGGCGCTCGACGCACACACCAGCTGCATGGTCTAACGTCACTCCGTGCATGCGAACAACTTACGAGGCGGGCGGCGTCTCCTCCGCCGTTGGCGCAGCGGCGATGCGGGCGGCGCCCACACCAGCTCCGGGCTATGACGTCACTCCGCGCATGCGCACAGCTGAAGGAGCGGTGGTGCCACGGCTCAGCGCGCAGCCAAGCTGCCCTCGTGAAGTGGCTGAGGTAGTGCATATCGCTACAAAATTAACTGACAGCATCCAGCATTATGTGGCACTTGCTTGCCATCCATCGATCCCCTGGCACTTCTAGGTTCCTGAATACACTGAACACCAGTCAATATATGCACTGCACACGAAGTTCCTCGTGGTGTGGTGCATCTTGACAGCAACCGTGACAACGAAGTGGTTGAGATAAAGAAGTTTGTGGGGATAAGGTGGCCACAGCTGGCACAGGGCAGGATTAACTGGAGAGGTACGGGAGATGCCTTTGTCCTGTAATGTATGTAGTCAGGCTGCTGCTGCTGATAGTGTTGGCCTAGGGAGGGCCGAGTGAAAGGAGCCATGACTCAGTGGCTCGAAAATGGCGCAATAGGATTTATTGAACGAAGAACAGGAATTTGTAGACTGAATAATCTTTATGTGTCTTACGAATGTATGCACTTGAGAAGTGATTGCAGCTGCGGTGGCGTGGCGGTCCGAGTGAAATGAGCCATGACTAGGTGGCTCGAAAATGACGTAAGACGGTTGGCTGAACAAAGAACTGGAATTTATAGACTGAATTATTTTTATGTGTCTTGCGAATGCATGCAGTTGAGAGGTGATTGCAGCTGTGGACGCAGCTGTCCAAGTTTTTGAGTCTGGGCCTAGAGTACACAGGGGGTAAAATATTCCCTCCTTTGCTGCCGAAGGCGAAATCTTCAGACAGTGCAGTTGCAGTGCTGCTCATTGTCAATATCTACTGCTCAAATTAAAGGAAACTAGGGCAAAAGAAATAGAGCCTTTCACATTATTCTTTGATCAAATGCAGCGAGAATGAAACAGACTAGAGACTCGTCTTATGATGTTTGCACTCTTTAATTGCACCACAGGGAAATAAATTTCTTTGCAGTTCACCTACTGCTTGCCACTGTCCTAGAAGAAAGGAATATAGGTCTCAAAGGCTACAGAGAGAATACCAATGCAGCATGTACATTTTTCTGAGCTGTTCTGTAATATGTAGAAGATACCATTATTTTACTACCGGATTACCCACTGTATTATTTGCAAGGAATTCTAGGTTGATGGTCTGGGAAAAAAGTCAGGAATGGTACCTTTGGTAACTTGTTACCTAGACAAACAGCTGAACCACTGGGTGTCCTCAGGTTCTCTGCTTCCAGGAACCCCTGGCAAGAGTAGCAACTTGTCCAGACCTAAATGAACCAAGCGAGCGATTACCGCTAAGTAAATTTAAGGACAGCAGACCCATGAACACATATTAGCTTTTCAGCGTTGTTGCAGTGGAATGAATGGTTCCAACTCTCTAGATCATATCTGGTAGTAAACAATTTATCGGAAGACCATCTCGTGCGCAGAATCATCTCAAAGAAAATTCGACACGCAATACCAACATGGACAGTTTTTGCTTAAATGAATCCAAAAGTTTAAGCTGATCGAGCAATGTTACTTCAAATAGCGACAGAAAGCGCATGCACGTTTTCTTGCTGTTATCATGAACATAATATGTAACGAGGCGCAGGGTTATAATGCAAAAAAAATGGCTGTAGTTTAGCTCTGGTTAAACCTGGAGTGTCGAGATAACTACAGCTTTCCGAGGGGAACTCGGTTAGTCGAATCGCGAAATCAGTCTTTCGCCGCTGTGTTTTCTCTGGGCGTTCCTTCTTCATCTTCGCCCCTGCACGTGGATTCACTTTCCCCCCTCTCCACTCCTCCCCCACACGGTTTCGCCAGAGTGCCGCGGTGGCCACGGCGCCGCCGCGCTGAAGGCTCGAAATGCTAGCATAATGAACGCCCGCAGCTCGCAAACCAGCGGTGTGCTCTGACGTCACTCCGCGCAAGCGCACAACTGACGAGGCTCGTCTCCTCGCCGCTACGCCTACGGCGCAACGGCGAGGCGCGCGGCGCGCACATTAGCTGCGGACTATGACGTCACTCTGCGCATGCGCACAGCTGACGGAGCGGTGGTGCCACGGCTCAGCGCGCATGCACACTGACCTCGCGAAGTGGCTGGCGTAGTGTAGCTATCGCTAGAAAAATTACTTTCAAGATTTCTAAAGAAAATGCTCACCTTCTCATCAGTTCACCAAACCGGAGATGTTGCCGTGTGGCTGAGACCTAGCTTAGACTACATTTCGCTTACTTACTCTCAGGGCCGATCGGCGTGATAGAGAGAGTGGATGACTAACAGAAATACATGTGTAATAGGCATATTAATTAAGATGATTATACACAGCGGACTTAAAGGCGTCAGATGCAGTGATGGACACGACGAAGGCAGAGAATATGTGAGAGTTCAAAACGTAGAAAAGTAGAGATCTGCGTGACTTTGTACACGACTTAAGCTGAACACTAGCAAAAATTGAGAAGGTGCTCAGGATTGAGGCCAGAGTTAAAACTGTAGTTTATCACAAAGAAGCACCTTCCAGCAAGCCAAAATGAACATATGCGAGCAGCTATGTGAACACAGAACTTGAAAATGAAACTCCTTTTTGGACAGAAGAAAAAGCCAGGCTACATTGCTCATTGTGACGTTTTCTAGTTTGTTGGCGTCTAGTTGTTCCTCTTCATATCTGGTCCTTCTACGCCATGCTCTTGAAATGCCATCAAAAAGGAGCATGTCCAATCAATCTACTTACATGGAAGGTACAGTTCTCTAGATGTCAGAGTCTTGGTATCTCATCTTACAGACTAGCTAGTTTGGTAGATATAAATTTCGTGGCATGTAAGGGGTATGTGGTAGCTTTGTAGGGGAAATATTTCGTAAGTCTTAAAACATGTAGTAAAGTGCTTGCATATTTCATTATAGACATCGCAGAATATGTTAGCAAAGGCTAGAAAGTTTATAAGTGAGCAGAAAAAACAATGTTCATGACATGTCTTAGCCACCTTCTAAGTGCCTTATAAAATATAGTGCAAATAAGGAAACTCCTCATTTTTTGTCAGTTTTTTCTGTGAATTGATCTCTTGCAAGTTAGCAAGGTTCTAGTCTTCTCTGGCTGTCGGCTGGCCCATATGTTTGTAAAAAGCCGAGTACAGGATGGGTCATGTCAGTGCAAGCAAAATAAAAGAGGGATAGAAAATTCGTGCTTCACAAGTACTTCCCTGAAAAAACTGCTATTATTTCCTACTCAGGATGAGCAAACCGCATCGACGGTGCACATTCTACTTCTCACTTCAGCAAAATTGGCTACTCAATGCTTTTTGGCAGCGTTTCATTTATCTGGAGGAAGAGCAGGCATGAATGGCCGGCAGTAGTTACCTGCTAAATTAAAAATTGGAATGAGCCGTATTTTGTTGTGCCTGTGCTTCGGTTATTTATGAAGGAGTAAGTGTTTTGATTGATGGTTGTGTAGCAAAGTTGTGACTGCTAAATTCCACGGCGTCCACAGATTTCTTTGCACTTGATTTTCGTTTTCTCGGTGGTTCGTTTGCTTACCAAACAGCAGCGGTACTTTCATCATGTTTGCAATGTATTTTCAACGGGTGCTCAATTCAGTTTGGAGAAGTTGTCTAACGATTTTCTGTGGCGAAATGTTTTTAACTGTTGCCCTCATTACGTTACATTTCTCGACAAAGCAAAAGTTGTAGTAACATTTTTATTAGACGTTACCCAGTCATGTGGGTAGCAACGTTGCGAAAATGTTCTTAAGAGCATTAGGTCTTACTCACCACGTTTCGAGATTTTGTGGGTTCTGCTACCCCCCTGAGATCACAGCGCTAACTGTAGCCGCAACTAGAACACAACACATCTGTCAGTGAGATTTCTGGCGCCGTCTATAATAGAATTGCAGAAACAACCACTTGCCGCGTGCCAAAGAGGGCTACATGGTCAACTATGGTGGATAGAGGTGGAATTATGTGAGTAGGACGTCCGGGGACGAAATGGTGGCATAGTTTAGGCTTCTCGAATCCTAGATTGCTGCCATTAAATTTGGTTGTGCCTTCCCGTCCATTTCTCACCGCCGTCAAAAAAATATCTTACAACGGGTAGGGAAACTGTCCCGTTAAAAGACCGCTATATGGGCATGCATTTGTTCCGATATATATACTCCGACAGCAAGGGGCACCCATCTGAGCTCAGCTGTGTACCGAATTCTGTAAGCAAATAAAGCCCTGAGGGTTGTAGTATAGGAAAAAACCACAGTTAAATAATAGGTAATCATTGTATACATGCAATTACTAATAAAAGCGTTACCATATTGCACTTCAAGCCGAATTCTAGGCCCATCTTGACACCACAAACGACGCAAATTCTGTTTGGGACGTATCTTGAGGGGGTGTAACTCGACAACGGGTAGACGGGCATCGTAATTTCTGTGATAGATGGCGCTAGGAGTTGATCGATCCGCTAGGTGGAAAAGTTATTACTTCTCCGAACCGCACATTGTTTTCTTCACCAGTCGCGCTGGATGCGGAAAGACTTTCGTTTCAAGCATGGCCAATAAAGAGAACGGTCGTTACTTCAACGTCTTCCAGATGGCGGCGGCCTTTTTTTGAACTCTTATACAACATTATTCTTTTAACATTATTGCAAAGTAAGGCCTTTGTCGTTTAACATTGCTCACAATTCCTAACAATCACTCAATACTGAAGCACCGTTTGGTTACTTAGGTCTACTTCGATTATCACCCCTCCTCAGATTTTAACCTTTGCACACGGGGTTAATCTGATTAAACATGCTCCCGGGCATTCGCCTTGCTAGTTTGCGGGCATTGTTGGCCAAGAGTGAACCAGACGGATAAGATATAGGACGTCATGTGACACCTAGTTCGTGGGCCAAAAGTTTGACGTGTGAAATCTATCATATCATTTGCATCTTTGTTCTCTTTTTCTGTCATTAAGCAAATCGTTAGTGTATTTGATGATGCAAAATGCCGATGGATTCAATCGCCGTTGTGTATTATGTTTTGCTGACTAATAGAATATGACGTCACGTGAAGCCTAGTCCGCGGACAATAGTTCGTGTAAAAGTGGCGCCAAAAACCTTAGCATCTTTGTTATGTTTTTGCTGCCTTTAAGCAAGTTATTAGTGCGATTGGTGGTACACAATGCCAATGGGGTCAACCGTCGTGTCGGGTGAAGTTTTGATCCACAAAATATAATGATTAGGTTTTCCCCTGCAATTACAACGGTGGAACACGGGATGTTTCCTTCATTACTGGACAGAGGTGCGATCATTTCCTACGTTTCTACCAAAACAAAAATGATTCCGTTTCTAAAACGTTGAAAGTCTGCGCTAAATCTAGGAATATTCTTGCAGTGTAACTAAATCATAGAGTAATAAATTTGCTGGGCTAGTTGATGCTTCATTCTCTTGGATAAAAAAATTCGGCCACTGTAAACATGGTCAAAAGAGGGAAAGACAGGATAACGCGTTTCAAACAGGTGGTTATTCGACTGGAAGACACAGATTACATAGGCTGGCAATAACAACGTCAATCTGCTGCAGAATGCGCCATAAAGGTGTAGAGGGCAACAGAAGCGGTATTAGAACAAGTTTTACGCGGAAGCGAGATTGAAATGATAAAACCAAACTGGTAAGTTTTTGTCGTCCTATTGTTTTACCTAAGAGAGCGCGACCATTATTACACTGGTGGCACGTGACCGCTGAGGGCCACTAGAAGTGGAATAGAATAATGCACGGGTCCTCAGCCATTGATGCCCGCATATAAAGAATAAAAGTGTTCAGTGCACCTTTTTCAAACTATTCTATTGAGAACTGCCACGTGCTAGCTTTGACAAAGAAGAAGCATGTCACAGACTTCCAAAGGCACAACAACGCGCTCGCTTCGTCTGGACACAACTGCCCCGAACGGGCTTTAGTACCATCGCCACAGCTGTGCACGCGGATCTCATGGTTGCCATGTACTCGTCATGCTGCCGACAGTAATAGCCGCAGGTGACGTAGCAGGCTGCTCTGCGAGACCCTCTCCGAGCAGTTCATGCACAGACCAGAGTGTTCTCACTTGAACGGATACGACCTCGCCTTGTCTCTGTAAGTGATTGTTCAACCAAATCTCAGCTCTCTGCGACGCGTAGATCGCCCTACATTGGGGGACACCCTCGAGCCTGCTGTCACCCACGAAGAGATGAAGGCAACCAAGTCGCCATATTCCTTCACGGCTTAGCATCTTAGAAAGTGGACATTTTGAAGCAATCATTTGAGTGAGAAAAAGCAATAACCTGATGGCATCCCTCAATGTTTTGAAGCCTGCAATTCGGCGTTCCGCACGTTGTCCATCGACCTCGGCGACCGCAACGCCGCAACTGCGAAGCGACATTCAGCAGCAAATCACCAACGCCGGGAATACCACAAGTGATTTAGTATTACCAGATGCCTCCAAATCATCCTTACCACTACTCAACACCAAGCAAGAACCGCCCGCCAAGCGAGAAACACCTTCAGATGGTAACGCTGTAGGCTCGCCTGGTCCAAGCACTTCAGTCGAGGAACCGCCACGAAAGAGACTACGGAAGCAGCGATTTCAAGAAAATGAGCTCTTAGACACAAATTCTTCTGACGGTCAGGATCTTATCGAGAAGAAAAGCCGGAAAAATAAGAAAAAAGGCCCCTCACGTAGGGGTCGCAAGAAGGCAAGGGCATTGTCAAATCGGAAGAAAAATCCTGCTCCCAGAAGGCGCTCTCTGACCTGGAACACGCGTCAGAATCTTTTTACTGAACACAGTAAGGTTAAACCAAAGGATGACAAAAAACAGACCGTAAATTACTTGGCCAGCCAGAAGGACGTATTACAGAGGGTGAATGGCTGGAAAGTGTTCCACCTGTCGACACAGATAGATGAAGTGGTTAACCTGGAGGACACAGTACAGAGCCAGCTGTCGGAGCTGCGGAACTGCATTCAGGAGAAGGCGGCTGCAGTGCTAATGGAGCCCCTCGACATGGAAGAGGAAGAGATACTAAGCAAGATCAACGAGCTCACAGAGCGCAACATTCAGCAGAGCAAGACTGTGCAGGAACAGGCGTGTGAAGCCAAGCAGAAGATGCTCAACTTCCTTGAACACAAGCCGCGGGTAGTAGAGGTCATCGGCAGGTACAGGAACAAACGCCCGCTCAGAAATCAAGGTTGGCAGCTGAGGAAATAAACGAATTCAGGGAAGATGGCAGAAGAAGGAACACGCTCCGTGAAGCAAATAATTCCCGGAGTTTTTTTCTGCAATGAAGAAATAAAACTCAGAACATATCGTGGGCTCACAGATCACAGAGTGCTTTATTATTGTGAACAGCACTGGTTGATACGCTTCAGCGTAAACAACAGGGCTGTTAAAAAACTCGTGGTTTTTGAGGAAAGCAAATGGCGCGGTAACTCACTTTGTAGTATACTCCAAAACCGCACCGTAAGGAGAGCAAGGAAGGTGGGATTGAAACAAGAAGGGAAAGAGGTGCCAAAGTGGAAGACTGCGGAAATCTATCAGCAACATGGGGATCTTTAACGTGCACTGACATCGCACAGCAGAAGGAGGGCCTTTGTAGTTTGCCTTGATCGAAACTTCCATCATTTCCGCTAAGGTGTTATGAATTCCTAACTGTATTAGTTTTTCATTTGGGGTATGACGAGGGAGTTTCAGCTCAATTTTGTAGGATTAGCGAATTAGAGAATCCACTTCGTCCCTTTCTCTGACAGTGAGGGTGACGTATGGTGTGGAGTAGATGACTCTGCTGAGATCGAAGGCCTGGATTAGTTTCCTGGTCTCGGCTTCTTTAACTCCTCCTTGCCTATTCGCGATGCGTCTCACGAGGAAGAAAATTTGGTTGACAGTATTTCTCAGCTTCTTAATTAGTGTGTCGTTATTTCGGTTTGACTGCATCAGCATTCCCAAGATTCTTAGTGTTTGCACTTCTGGGATGGCTGCCCCTTCCGCGTATATTTTGATCTCAGGCGCTTTATTTTATTTGGACGCTTTGGGTGTAGGATGAGGAGTTCAGGTGAATCCCCGATAGTTTGATTTCTAATACGTGCGGAAAGTTTCAGCTCGTATAGCTGGTTAAGTTTAAGCAAGTTGTGCCTTTTAAACTCGGGGGCCGCGTGATCCAGCCCGTCAAGATTTTCGGTGCAGCACATGGCTTGTTTCAGGAGAAAAAATGGACTCTCAATGTCACTCTTAGACGTAGAGTCCAAGACTAGTAAGCAGTAGTTAAGTTGAGAAAAGATCAGGGCGAAATGCAACTGTCGATTTAACCAAACAGGGATTAAGTTCCTAAAGTTACACAGCATGCCAACGGATCGAGATGCACTCTCGTGTTTCCTGCTTGTGTGAGGTTTCTAGCTCAAGTGCACTTCGAAATGGACACCCAAGATCTTAAACGAGCATACCCCATCTATAACAGTGACATTAAATCGAATTCTGATTAATGCGTCATTAGGTTTATTTATAGGTTTAAGAAAGGAAGTATTTCGTATTATTAGCATTTAGCTGGAGTTGATTTTCACCCTGACAAGACAATATTTCGTTTAATCACGCATTAGCCTTGCATGCAAGAGCGCCAAATTATTGCCTGAGGAAAACGAACTGGTGTAGTCAGCGTAGATAATAATGTCTGGGGTGAGCGGAATATATACAATATCATTAAAATAGATAATAAAAAACAGCTGTCCTAAGTTGAGAGCTTCAGACAATTTGAGCTTTTCAATTTTTTTTCCAGGGCATGCCTCATTTCCTAGATTGTTGCAGAAAGCAGCAAAAAAATATATTTTGAGGTGTGTGTCGCCGTACGAACTGCAGTTTGCGGTTTCTTCGCCGGCATCAAAGGTGGCAGCGGATGATCTGAGCTGTCAAAGCGAACAGCACACAATGGGGACGGACGATGACACGTGAGCAATTATTAAAATTTTCAGGAGACCTTTTGCCGCACCTTCGCCGCAGCAAGATAAACCTGAAAACCTAGTCAAATATAACCGAACGCCACCGCACCCTCATCATTATTAAGAATACTTAAGAAATAAAAAAAATTCAAAAATGGAAAACAAGGGTAGGTTGAAATCACCTGGAAAATGTCATTAATATTTGTTCTCATTTATTATTAGTAGTCAGCTATTCTTCGCTAACGCAGCAGTCATTCCATAAATTAGCATTTTTTGACTGTAATTTTTTCGTACACTTGTAAAAAAATTTGAATTTTTGTTTTCGCAGTTGCGCCTTGCTACAGAACTGGTACACTTCCTTGTGGGCCTTGGCTTTGTGATCATGCATTCTTGGCTCCTGACAAGAACTCACACATTAATGGCGTCCGGGGGCATGCAGGTCCAGTTCTATTGCGGCCTTCACAGCTATTTTGGCTGTTTGCCAGCTAATGAATAAAACTCGTGGAATGATGCCGCAATGGTTAAAGTATCCATACTTCCCCTAAGGAGCTACCTTCCATTAAAGCATATCATAGTAGCAGATGCAGGCGCTCGTCTTACGTGCGAGACGCCGTACAGAGAACTCTCAAGAAATGACCATTGTTAAAAATAAACATTTCGCTCATTTCTTTCTGCCTGGGTTTTTCATAGGCACAAGAAAGCTTTTTTCACACGTAGTAGATTAATTTATTCATCTATCTTGGTCTCGAGTATCGCAATTATACGTTTTCTTTTAAAGAGGTATTCAACGGCACGCCGTACGGCGGTGAATCTAGCCCGAGGAACCGTGTGCCGTCCCACCGCACAAAGAAACAAACAGTGACTTCCTGGAACCAGCGCCCTCACTGTAGCAGTAGTCTGCTACTGAAACCGAACCTGCAACCGAAACCCTAGCAATACCAGGTGCAATAAGGGAGCGGCTGGTTGCCCCTTGAAAATATTTAGCTGCGATGCCAGCTAAATGTGCCGGGAAAAGAAGCCTTGTAAAAGCAGAGGCAGGATTTCAAAAATTTTAAAACACTCTGGAGACTGTCAGGACAAGCTTTTGTACAGTCCGCAGAAACAATGATTTGGTTTTGAATGGCGCCATGACAGCTTCGGCCTAAAAGAGACATCGTTGGTCCGGTTGAGATGGGGTCATTGACCCGTTAACAGAGCATTCCAACCCACTTAATCCGAGCACCAGGCGAGCCCATTGTAAATTGGTCGATACCTTTCGGCACAGAAGACTGAAATCTGCATCTCCCGCATATGTGGTGGAGCTCAAACGACTAGGGCACTTCTGCGGTCATTCTGCGGGAAAGATTAAATGGAACAACACTGTTAACGTGGGCACCAAGTTCTTGCGGTCAGGAACTTACGTTACTAGTACGTTCCCGATACTGTGTTATTTTTTGTCCGAATTTTGGATGTCCTGGGGAACTTGTGTTGCAAGCAGCACTGCTGCCATGAAAAAATATTCCTTAGCGTACACAGATATCGGGCAAAACACAGGCGATTTTTTTGCTTGTCAGCGTTAAAGGTCCCGGGACAGGGAAAAGCCTTAATATTCCAGGAGTAGGTGAGCCAGTTAGGTCACGCAGCCTTGTGACATCACCACAACCAATCCTCAGGATTGTAAGCAAACTGACCACCGTGAAAGGTGGCAGTTAAATTTATAATTGGTAGCGAGAGATTCCTCGAGAAAAGCAACATGGGTACACAAGTCCAAATAGTGGCAGCAGCTGCCAATCGAAGGAAGTGATTCTTCGCTTAACCGCTGCACCACTGCGCCAAGAGTGTTATGAGGACTCCCAGCGATTCATGATTGCCAAGTAGAGAATTGACAATTCCTCAAATATATGAACCAACCTATTAACGCTATCACCTCATGCCATTAAGGCGGAGCTTACCTCTCCCTTCCCGGTTTTGCATTTCGCATCGATCAAGATACAACCGCCGCGTACGGATTTCGACACCTGTATTTGGGGTCACCAGCTCCCCCCTACAGAGCGGCGCCCCCCTACAGAGTAGAGGCGAAGAGAAAAAATAAAAAGCTTACAAGACGGTTACCCTCCCTTCTGCTTGCTGCTGAGGCCACAACCAAGTGGGTGAAAACACTGGATGTCAGCGTGTGTTTACCGGGTGTAATTGTCGTGGACCTCAATCTTGTGCTATCCGCGCTGCTGCAGGGGAGGGAAGGTGTTGTCAGAGGGCGGAGAAAGCTGAGGAAGGAACACAGGGCGTGCTAGCTGTAATTTGCGTTACAATCGGAACTGTTTTGTCAGTTTATAAAGCGAAAGGTTTGTGGGCCCTTTCATCGGAAAGCCCGACATCGGCGTAGGCGTGTAGATGAAATTTATATGGTCCAGAGGGTCATGACTTAAAAACCAGATGACCTCGCGCGGGTAATTCAAACAAGCCAAAACGATCACGCAGTATTCGAAGCACTGCTCCTTGGCCCGCGAGCCGGTCGCGCTGCCGCTCGACCACTGAGGAACGTTCGTTCCACTTGGTTAAAAGCAGGCCTTGTGTGTCTTGCTGTTAAATAAATGTTACTTAAAAATAAAAATATAGTAAACAAAAAAATAATAGAATGAACAGTGGCAGAGACTAAATTATGATAAAACTCGGACCCCTGGCCGCAAAATGGACCCATTAAAGGTGCACTAAAGAGGATTCTGGCTCGCATTTTACCACGGAAACTCGATCTACACGCTCCAAGCAAGCTTAGAAACTTAGAAATTTGGTCCTGCGCGGTCGATTTTTCTAGGAGAGATTCTAGGAGAGCATAGGAAAAGGCGGCTGCCGATTCCCCCGGTCGGGTCAGGCAGGTGTCTATGGGATGCTGAGGCCTAAGCGGTGTGTTGCTTCCGCCGTGGAGCCTTAAAGGTCAAAACACGGCATCTGCTCAACCACCCGGACCACTTTTTTCGGCACATGGCGTTACCACGCATGGCTAAGCACGGGAGCTCGGGTCCGTGGTGGCGCACTGCTCGCGAACATCCTCCTGACGGGAAGTTCCTGCGGATGCTCGGGAAAACTTGGTGTCGCCACTCAACAACTGCGTGTAGCAGACGCCCCTGCGGGGTCTAGAAGTAATACATGAACAGGCACTGGATGAGGGCACGCTGAAGGTTCTCGTTGGTCAGATGTATGATTTCTCCATTGCTGCCTGTATACGCCCAAAATTGCTCCTCGTATGTGTAGATGCGAGACGCTTTTACTCATACCACTCTCGACAGCACTGTAGTTAGCATTCAGAAAGGCTAAAGATAGCCAGACTGTTAAATTCGCTCAATACTGCTCGATGTTGTATGCTTTCCTTGCACTACGCTTATGCATTCTTTACTCCTTAATGACTGGGGGATATATTTTCTTGATTGTGAGAAAAAAACCACCCACCTGCTTTTTTTCGCAGTAGAGGCTTTTCCCGTGAATTGTACAATTTTGCGAGCGCCTGTAAGACAACTTGAATCTGTCTGCAGATACATAATCCTGCTTAATTCATGCGCGTGTGTACTGGTATTTCTTTCAAATAGAATTTTCTAAACAAATGTTCACTTGACAATTAAGTTTTGTTCTAAGCACTTTTCATTTCACCCATGTCTATTTTTCGTGCTCAAGTTCATACATGAACACTTATCAACATGCTCTGATTTGCCGTCTTAATGAATACAGTTCTGTAGAGAGAAAAAACTGTATAAACCCTCCTCGATAACCAGATAGTGGTCCGACGAGCCTTCTATGTGATGCGAAAGCTCCACTAGTGAGGTGTCAAGTTCTTTCTCCTCAGAGAATACTTGTGCATCTTTCTCTGTAGCGATAGCTATATTACGGTAGCATTTCGAGCCTTCACTGTGGCGGCGCCGTGGTGGCGGCGGCGCAGCCACAGCGTGGCGGCGCCGCCACCGCCATGTGGTCACATAGTGCGATGCAGCTGCCGGCGTTGCAGCGCCGTGGCTGGTCACGTGCTTCCTCATGATTTGTCACGTGAACAGCCACGTGGTTTGTTACGTGGTGCGAAGCTGCTGCTCCCGGTGGCTCGGCGTGCGAGTATGCACTGTGATAAATGCGATTAGAGTTACTGAATTACTTCACACTTGGCATGTTCTGTGGTCGTTAGTGCCTGCTGTTTTCCAGTGTAGCGTCGAGAGGCATCTCAAGCTCCACTTAGCAGCTTTTTTCCCTCCACTGTCTAAAGGTCAAGCTGAACATAATGCTTGCTTGCTGAGACCTAGCTTAGACTACATTTCACTTACTTACTATCAGGGCCGATCGGCGTGAGAGAAGTGGATGACTAACAGAAATACATGTGTAATAGGCATATTAAGATGATTATACACAGCGGACTTGAAGGCGTCAGATGCAGTGATGGACACGACGAAGGCAGAGAATATGTGAGAGTTCGAAACGTAGAAAAGTAGACATATGCGTGACTTTGTACAGGACTTAAGCTGAACAATAGCAAAAATTAAGAAGGTGCTCGGGACTGAGGCCGCAGTTAAAACTATAGTTTATCACAGAGAAGCACCTTCCAGCAAGCTTAAATGAGCATATGCAGGCAGTTAAGTGAACATAGGACTTGGAAAATGAAACTCCTTTTTAGACAGAAGAAAAGCCAGGCCACATTGCTTATTGTGACGTTGCTTAATATGTTGGCGTCTAGTTCTTCTATATATCTGGTCCTTCTACGCCAAGCTCTTGAAATGCCATCAAAAAGGAGCATCTCCAATCAATCTAATTACATGGGAGGTACAGATCTCCAGATGTTAGAGGCTTGGTGTCTCATCTTAAAGACTAGCTAGTTTGGGAGATATATATTTCGCGGCATGTAAGAGGCATGTGGTAGCTTTGTAGGGGAAGTATTTCGTCAGTCTTAAAACATGTAGTAAAGTGTTTCATTATAGACATCGCAGAATATGTTAGCACAGGCTGGAAAATTTATAATGGAGCAGAAAAAACAATGTTTATGACATGTCTCAGCCCCTTTCTAAGTACAACATAAAATATAGTGCAAATAAAAAAACTCCTCATTTTTTGTCTGTTTTTTTCTGTGAATTGATCTTTTGCAAGTCAGCAAGATCCTACAGTCTTCACTGGCTGTCGGCTGGCCAATATGTTTGTAAAAAGCCGACTACAGGATGGGTCATGTCTCTGCAAGTTAAGTAAAAGAGGATAAAAAATTCGTGCTTCACAAGTACTTCCTGGAAAAACTGCTATTATTACCTACTCAGGATGAGGGAACAGCATCGACGGTGCACATTCTACTTGTAACTTCAGCAATAATGGCGACTCAATGCTTTTTGGCAGCGTTTCATTTATCTGCAGGAAGAGCAGTCGTGAATGGGCGGCAGTAGGTACCTGCTAAGTTAAACATTGCAATGAGCAATATTTTGTTCTGTCTGTGCTTATGTTATCCCTGAAGGAGTTAGTGTTTTTGATTGATGGTTGTGAAGCAAAGATCTGACTACTACATTTCACGGCGTCGACAGATTTGTTTGCCCATGCTTTTCGTTTTCTCAGTGGTTCGTTTGCTTACCAATCAGCAGCGGTACTGCCATCATGTTTGCAATGTATTTTCAACGGGTTCTCAATTCAGTTTGGAGGAGTTGTCTAACCATTGTCTGTGTATAAATGTTTTCTAAATGTTGACCTCATTATGTTGCATTTCTCGTACAAAGCAAAAGTTGTAGTAACATTTTTAATAAACGTTACCCAGTCATGTGGCCAGCAACGTTGTGAAAATTTTCTTAAGAGCATTAGGTCTTACTCATCACGTTTCGATATTTCGAGGGATCTGCTACCACCCTGATTTCACAGCGCTATCTGTGGCAGCGACTAGAACACAGCACATCTCTCATTGAGACTTGTGGCGCCATCTACAATAGAATTCTAGAAACAACAACCTGCCGCGTGCCAGAAATGGCTTCATGGTCAACTATGGTGGATACAGGTGAAACTATGTAAGTAGTATGTCAGGGGACAAAATGGTGGCATAGTTTGGGATTCTCGAATCCAAGATTTTGACCATTAAACTTGGTTGTGCCTGCTTATCTCTTTCTCGCTCCCCTCCAAAAATATCCTAAAACGGGTAGGGAAACTTTCCCGTTACGGGAGCGGTAAATGTGCAAACATTTGTTCCGGTATATATACTCCGACAACAATGGGCACCCATCCGGGGCCAGTTGTGTACCGAATTCTTTGAGCAAATAAAACCCTACGGGTTTTGATATAGAAGTAAAACCACAGTTAAATAATAGGTAATCATTGTATACATTCAATTACTAATTAAAACGTTACCATATCGCACCGCAAGCCGAATTCTAGGCCCACCTTGACCCCCCAAACGACGCAAATTCTGTTTGGGAAGTATCTTGAGGGGGTGTAACTCGACAACGGGTAGACGGGCATCGTAATTTCTCTGAAAGATGGCGCTGGGAGTTATGTGTAAAAGCTATGTTACTTCTCCGAACCGCTCATTGTTTTCTTCACCAGTCCCGCTGGATACGGAAAGACTTTCGTTTTCCGCATCGTCAATCAAGATAACGGTCGTTACTTCAACGTCTCCCAGACGGTGACGGCCTTTTTTTGAACTCTTATAAAAGATTATTCTTTTAACTTTATGGCAAAGTAAGGCCTATGTCGTTTAACATTGCTCACAATTCCTCACAATCACTCAAAATTGAAGCAGCATTGTGTTACTTAGGTCTAATTCTATTATCACCCCTCCTCGGATTTGCATCTTTGCACATTTGGTTATTCTGATTAGACATGCTCCCGGGCATTCGCCATGCTAGTTTGCGGGCATTGTTGGCCAAGAGTGAACCAGACGGATAAGAAATGGGACGTCATGTGACGCCTAGTCCGTGGGCATAACGTTTGAGGTGTGAAATCTAACATATAATTCGCATCTTTGTTCTCTTTTCTGTCTTTAAGCAAGTCGTTAGTGTATTTGATGATGGAAAATGCCGATGGATTCAACCGCCGTAGCGTACTACGTTTTGCTGCCTAACAGAATATGACGTCACGTCACGCCTAGTCCGCGGACCAATGGTTGATCATGCAAAACTGGCTCCACAACCTGGGCATCTTTGTTCTGTTTTTGCTGCCTTTAAGCAAGTTAATAGCACGTTTGGTGGTACACAATGCCAATGGGGTATACTATTGTGTCATGTTAGGTTTTGATCTCTAAAATATAATGTTTAGGTTTTTCCCCTGCAATGACAACGGCGGAACACGGCATGTTTCCTTCATTACTGGACCGAGGTGCGATCACTACGTTTCTTTCAAAACAAAAGTGATTTCTTTTCTAAAACGTTGAAAATCTGCGTTAAAGCTACGAATTTTTTTGCAGTGTAACTAAATCATCGAGTAATAAATTTTCTCGGCTAGTTGATGCTTCATTCTCTTGGATAAAAAATTAGGTCAGTGTACACACGGTCAAAAGAGGGAAATACAGGATAACGCGTTTCAAACAGCTGGTTATTCGACTGGAAGACAGATTACATAGGCTGGTAATAACAACGTCAATCTGCTGCAGAATGCGTCATAAAGGTGTACAGGGCAACAGAAGCGGTATTAGAACAAGTTTTACGCGGAAGCGAGATTGAAATGATAAAACCAAACTGGTAACTTTTATGTCGTCCTATTGTTTTACCTAAGAGAGCGCGACCATTATTGCACTGGTGGCACGTGACCGCTGAGGGCCACTAGAAGTGGAATGGAATAATGCACGGGTCCTCAGCCATTGATGCCCGCATAAAAAGCATAAATATGTTCAGTGCACCTTTTTCAAACTATTCTCTTGAGAACTACCACGTGCTAGCTTTGAGGAAGAAGAAGCATGTCACAGGCGTCCAAAGGCATAACAACGCGCTCGCCTCGTCTGGACACAACTGCCCCGAACGGGCTTTAGTACCATCGGCATAGCAGTGCACGCGGCTCTCATGATTGGCATGGACTCGTCAGGCAACCGACAGTTCATGCACAGACTGGAGTGTTCTCACTTGAAAGGCTACGACCTCGCCTTGTCTCAGTAAGTGATTGTTCAACCACTTCTCAGCTCTCTGCGACGCGTAGATCGCCCAACATTGGGCGACACCCTCGACTCTGCTGTCACCTACGAGGAGAGGAAGGCCATCAAGTCGCCATACTTCTTAACGGGCTAGCGTCTTAGAAAGTCGACATTTTAAAGCGATCATTTGAGTGCGAGCAAGCAATAGGCTGATGGCATCCCTCCCTGTTTTGGAGCCTGCAATTCGCCGTTCCAAACGTTCTCCATCGACCTCGGCGACCGCAGCGCCGCAACTCGGAAGCGACATTCAGCAGCAAAGCACCAAGGCCGGGAATACCACAAGTGATCTTGTATTACCAGATGCCTCCAAATCATCCTTACCACTACTCAACACCAAGCAAGAACCACCCGCCAAGCGAGAAACACCTTCAAATGGTAACGCTGTAGGCTCACCTGGTCCAAGCACTTCAGTCGAGGAACCGCCACGAAAGAGACTACGGAAGCAGCGATTTCAAGAAAATGAGCTCTTAGACACAAATTCTTCTGACGGTCAAGATCTTGTCGAGAAGAAAAGCCGGAAAAATAAGAAAAAAGGCCCCTCACGTAGGCGTCGCAAGAAGGGCAGGACATTCTCAAATCGGAAGAGGAAACGTGCTCCTGGAAGACGCTCTCTCACCTGGAACGCGCGCCACAATCATTTTACTGAACACAGGGAGGTTAAGCCAAAGGATGACAAAAAGCAGACCGTCAATTACTTGGCCAGCCAGAAGGACGTATTGCAGAGGGTCAATGGCTGGAAAGTGTTCCACCTGACGACACAGATAGATGAAGTGGTTAACCTGGAGGACACAGTACAGAGCCAGCTGTCGGAGCTACGGAAATGCATTGAGGAGAAGCCTGCTGCAGTCCAAATGGAGCCCCTCGATATGGAAGAGGAAGAGATACTAAGCAAGATCAACGAGCTCACAGAGCGCAACATTCAGCAGAGCAAGACTGTGCAGGAACAGGCGTGTGAAGCCAAGCAGAAGATGATCAAGTTCCTTGAACACAAGTCGCGGGTAGTAGAAGTCATAGACAGGTACAGGAATAAACGCCCGCTCAGGAATCAACGTTTGCAGCTGAGGAAATAAAATATTCGGGGAAAAGTGGCAGAACAAGGAACACGCTACGTGAAGCAACTAATTCCAGAGTTTTATGCATTGAAGTAATAAAACTCAAACATATCGTGGGCTCACAGAGTACTTTATTATTGTGGACAGCACCCGTTGACACGCTTAAGCGGGAGTAAAAGGGCTATTAAAAATTTTCTGTTTTGACAAAATGAAATGACGTAATCGAAACTTTGCCGCCGTGCGATGGATAGGGGGATGACATTTATTTGAAGTTTCCAGAGGGAGGTACACCCTTTCAATCATGTCACATAAGTAGCGCACATTGAAAACATTCTCACACTGATCCTCTGCGCAGCACCAGATCATAACTGCCCTCAGAAAACGTTTTCGTGTCCTGTAATGAGTTCATTCGTTATTTCCACTTCGTCATAGTAAGAACAGGTTTATCTGATTTCTCTGCTTCTCGGCGCAATGGGACTGTAAAATTTCTTAAGGCCTTATTGCCAGGCACAACCAAATGTTTAGGGACAAATTAATGGTATTCCACACCTCGTGCTTGTGCCAGAGGCATTCAGGCGCACGAAGCTTCTCAATTAATTCACACCCCACTGTTTCAATAGCCTGAGGCGTGCCGCCGTCATTGCGACCTGATGAAAGCGGCAATAACAGTAGGCGCATGGTGATATATTTCGGCGATGGGCTTGCAATTTTTGTATGGGCATCTACGAGACAGAACAAAAAGGAGCGCTGCAGAAAAGGTTCACAACATGAAAAACACAGCACAGATTCACTTACATCAGGGAATAATGCAACCCTACAAACAGGCATGCGAAAAAAAAAAACTGCATTCACGTTGTTAAAAACTATTCGAGTACAATTTCTTGAAGGTACACTGATAGACAACGGCACGCTGTACGCCTAGAGGTATGAAGACTTCTGTACATTGAAAGTAAGGTTTCCTCTTTTAGATGAATTCTATTTGCCAACCGTGGTCGTATTCACACTTTTTTACTGTAAACAGCCAATTATGCGATTAACACCTTTTAAGTACGGGCTTCATTTCGCTGCTTTTCGGAATTCTTCGTCATCTTAATTTCGCCCGTCGAGTGTGGGGTGAAAGAAAGAACGTTAATAGTCCATGCTCAAAGCTTCACGATTAAAGGGACACTGAGGAGAAATTGAAGTTGGCTTGCAAGGATAGAATACCAACTCCTGATCGCAAAAAACGCCGCTCTTACTGAAAACAAAGATCTTGTAAGATAGAAAATAGCAAGAACCAAAATACAGGTATCGCCGCCACAGGCCATTCTCGCAAGTACAAGCGTGATGACGCCATAAGACAAGAGATGCCACCTTGTACGAATTTTCCTTCCTTCATGGACGCGACGAATCTCCGAGGCTGACAAAGGAAGGTTGCGCGGTTCAGTATTGAAGTGAGTTCTGTTTTCAAACCGATAGTGCACTTTTATCAAACAAGGAAGACAGACAAAAGACAACCAGAATGTTGGAAGGAAAGAAAACTGATGCTTGGGGTAGCCACGTGCGGCCAGGAGAGTTTCGGGATTTTATGGCACTTCGCGTCCATGAAATTGGCGTGCGCCGTGGTTTTGTTTTTGACGCGCCTCGATTTACAAGCGCCGAACAGCGGAGGAACTCCAAGTGCCGCTTCAAGTGCTAGCTAATATTTGAAGGAGCCTGTTAAGGCTGGTCAGATGATCGCCACGTTCGATATAAATCTTTGGTGCAACATGGTCGGAGATCGTACAACGCAGTTAAAAGTAGAAAGAGAATTTGTGTCTTCCTACGCTCGCCCGGCGAAACGTTCCCGGTGGTGCCATTCAACTTCAAAACTACTTAACCGAAATCGTTTATTAGGGACGGGAGACAACATACAAGGTAGTTAAGAAAAAGAGAATTGGAACCTGCAGAGACCGTGTCTCCGCTCTCCTCCAACTCCTTTTTTGCGGCTCCATTCAATAGCTTGAGCAGTTGGACGGAGTTGTTCTATTTGAGCTCTCGGGTAATTTAATCCATTCACAGTAAACATCTGGAGGTACATGCAAGTGTGCGGCAGAGTCTGATCCAGTGGACCCCATACCTCCAGAAACGCGCTTCACTCGTTGAAGCGTCGTGCGTCGGTTTTACTTTCAAGCCGCAAAATTTAAACAACGCAAGCGCCTTGATACCCATCTGTTTTTGGTGGGAAGAAAAAAAATAACCTGGCCGTTACAATCGTAAGAAACCTCCTCGACGCCGCCTGCTGCATCATGCAACAGCGCCATTCAAGGAATCACAATTCATTCTTTCCAAAGCATCGGCCACTCTCCGATGGCCGAAACGCGCCGAACTTGTCCTTGCCCCTCGCGGCGCCCCGCACTGGGTTTACGATATTTATTTAGCTACGGCTTGCTCACGGCGGAAGGGGGAAAAGACCCGCCGTCGCCTAACATAATCGTGCTCCCTCAAAAGCATCGCACGCTCTGTGGGGCTGACGTCGCTGAAATGCAGGCCGGAGTTTTTGCGAGAACTTCGTCATCGGGTTCGGGAACGGGATCCATCGTAACGATGGCAAGACGCCGGTGCAAACGTACACAAAGCGACATTAGCGACCCCCGATAGATGCCTTCAACGTGCGGTGGCAGTAGGTTTCATTTCGGCTGCTGCTAGACCGCACCGCTAGCCGCAGAAATCACGGAGTCTGCGTTTACGTCACGTTTCACCTCACTCAGTCGTGTGACGTCGTAAGAGGGCGCCGTAACATCATAAAAGTGGCCCGAGTTTAAATCAAAGCGCAGAAAAAAACTTTTTCAACCTCGAATCCAAATTTCTCTGAAATTTCGCTCCCGGAAAAGCGGCCAAAAAACCATGAATTGCCGAACTATGAGACTTTGCTAACAAAATAAATTTGGTAGAGTTCTCCTCACTGTCCCTTTAACTTACAGCAACTTGTGTCGGAGAGTACATGAACTGTGGCCCTCCTAGCCGCAACAATATGAAGTGACCTTCCCAGTTCAATATTAAGTAAATTAAGTTTTCTCTTCCCTTTCTTTTTGCCACGACCGCCGTATGGTGATTCATTCTGCAGTACAGAGCAGCGCTCCGCGCTTTTAGCAATCGCGAGGAGGTACTTGTTTCAAATCGGACCGTACTCGGCTGAATGGCCCCCATTTTTGCTACAGTCAATGAAGCTGGACCCTACCAGACCCGTCTGTACACATAAGCAGCACTACGAAATTGCGCACTTTAATATGAACTTGAAAAAATAATTCACTATGGTTCAACCCAAGAAAATTTAACCTACCTGCTATTACTGAATGGTTATGCCATCATGCTAAAGAGGCACGAAAGGCTCGAGCACATCTACTTATGCCGTATTCTCATTTGGCGAAATGCGCACAAGCTCACATACTAAGAATACGGTGCCGTCTCAAAGCCGCATGTGATGTAAATCATCCAGCCATATCTACTCCGGTTTGCCTTATTGGCATCTCAAGCCCAATAACTTGCCACGGTCAAAACAATGAAACAAGATGTCTACACACTTAGCAAAGCTTCTGGATGACGGAAGCACGCCAATTCTCGGCACTGCTCTCCGAAGAATATAAAGCTGACGCCTAAGACGTCTGAGACTATTTTCACGACCTCAGTCGCCTGCACAATGGCAGCGCCTAAAAACATCTTAGGCAACTTGTCGCCCCCCCAACGTTTTGATACACGCCGATTTAAAAAAAAAATATGTATTTGCTAACGACACGCTCAGGGAACCGTAATGTTCACGTGAGTTTACGGCAACAAACAGGACCATGACCTCATAGAGCTTAAGCATTCACCCTGATAACAGCACGGCCCAGGCATTGCGAATAAACGCAGAGAGCGTTGGCCGTTTTTTTTTATGTGATGAAGAAAAAGAATATCAAAATATGTGGAGGAAAGTAAACGGAGCACCCTATTGTGTATGGCCTCTGCTCAAGCACTGACTATAAAAATCATGCATGCACAACTATCAGAAATCACTGCAAATAAAGCACCGTACGGAGCCTAGAATAGCGAAACGGCATTGTAGTCGCACCTGCGAAACGCGCTCCGCTGGGTTCCGTTGTGCCAGTCTAGTGGCGAGTAAATGTTGCCGACCCTCGGGTAGGCGGAATGCCAACGCGTTGCACTGCTGCTAACGGATGCGCCAATGTCAAGAGTATGAGGCCGCTCTTACCCTGTATGCCGCCCTCAAGCGCGCAGGTGACAGTGCGCTTACTGGGAGGGTTAATTTCTAAAATCCACTCTAGCAATGTAGGTGGAGGGCGGCTTGAGAATACGCTTTGCGATCCTAGTGTGCACTCTCGCCTAGAGTTATTTCAAGGGCACAGAATATAACACCGGGTGCTTCAGCAAACACTATCAAAAATCTCCAAAAATTGTATTTTTGGATAAAAGTATGGCTTTTGCGGCGTAGTAATATACCAGTGTTGGCGCACGCCAGAAAACCACTGCCGTATGTTTACCCAAAAAGACTACACAATTTTTGAAAGAGTTCGCTAAAACCGCGGTTATACACCCTGAGGCACAGTTTTCACACATTTAGACACCAGTAAGTCTAATATTATTCTGTTATGCAAGGCGAATTTCCTACTTCGAATCGAGCGCCCTGAACATTTAGATATTGCCGGTGAAGTCTGTGGTACCATCTACTGGAGATAAAGAGAAATGTATTTCGTAAAAGAAGTGAAGACGGTATCTGCACATTTTGCCGAACGGAGGAGTTTTTATTTATCACGTTATTTTTCAAGCTGCTCTTTTATGACCCCATATAATTTGAGAAATGTATAGCTGCAGTAATGTGCAGACCGCCCTCTAATTTTCAGTCTTAAACCAATGAACAAGGGGCGCGGCCCACTTTCAAAGTTTTCGTACACAAATATGTGCATTACGCCTTAATGACGAAAATGTTCGAGTGTAGTTACCTGGTCCTGATGTGCCTTTTTTTACTGCCATATATCCTTTCAATAATTGTAGGCGCACGGTCGACATCTTGCGTCTGTAGGAGCAACTCCCATGATTTGAGCTCTGAACCGTCGTTAATCTTGGTCGTCAATGTGGATGTCTCAGTCACTGACCGTTCTGCTGGTAAATTGGGTGAGCATAATGACGAGTAGCGCTATAAGGGCGAATTGTTCAATAAAAATGTAAAAGAACCGTAGGTAGAAGGAGGAGGAAGCTCTCATGAGAAGAATTCTGAAATTGGAGACTTTGTTCTTGCATGCGGGCAACAAACGGTATTGTCGAGCTGGATGCACTCATCCTGTGGCATATAGGTGAAGCTGGCGGATTTTGAAGGTGGAGCGAAGGTCCAACTTTTCGCGCGGACACTGAAAGCCCCCAGTTATCGCCGAATACAAGTTCAGGAGGAGCACCGACGAGCTAAATGTTTTATTATCTTTGTGGCCAATGCGCGCAAGAACAAGAATGTGGCTGCTTCGGTTCACTTCGCATTTTAATTCATTAGCTCCATGAAACACTTGGTTGGAATGCCTCTGAAGCGCTAAGACCAAATGCTAGAAACATTCTTTACATTTTCTGGCCTTTGAAGGTGATATTGCGAATAGAGTTGTCGCCTGCAAGAAAGTCCATCTGAATAAGCGCGGGCAACCAAGCACTGAAAGTCCACAGACAGTCCAACTTCACAGAAGCTTCGCAGCCGACAAACAAGTGGGCTTTGCTGGGTGCAATCAACGGCCCCAGCATGCAAGCTCGCCAAGCCCAAAATACTGCGGAGGTGACGGCTGCACATCAAAGAGCCGTATTCGATGCAGTAAATGCGGCATCTTTTCGTGTGTAGCCTATAATAGTAGCAGTATTTCATGTGTAGTCAATTAAAAATAATTCTCTGGAGCGCATTGTGCCATACATTGACATCTGTCGATGTCTAGAAATGATTAGAAGAAGATAAAAACATGTTGCATGGTTTTGTAGGTCTGAGGCCTTCCTTCTTTCTGTTGGTGCAGCTTCTTTGAAGCACGATGTCCACATATGTGGACGTTGATGCAAAAACAGAAAAGACTGAAAAAATTTTGCATTCATTACATTTGGCCTCTAATACGTCTTGTGATCATCATTTATGCAGTTGTATATATATCCTCGGAGCACATGGTTTTGCTCCCTGCAGATGAAAGAACAATGTGCACATTAACGTTGTTTTCACGTGTTGCCAACATTTTTTGTTTCGTCAGTCATTTCTTTAAGGGAACAAGCAAAACAACACACCACAGAAACGAGGTACTATCATGTACACAATCCACAAAGCGAATGGTGCTTCGGCATTGCGGCGACACCATTTTCATCTAGCTAGAGATTTGTGAAAAGTAGTTGCCTCAGCACTATGTGTGTCCGCCAAAACTGTCCTTGCCTCCGGGTTTTTTGGTGCGTAAGCAGTATGAGTGCTACTAGGTGAAAATGCCGGCGTGTGTCTCTGCGTGTCAGCAGAATGGAGTCTCTGGCGCCACCAGCGAGCTGAACGCGAGAGCCCCCCTCGACGAAAGATAAGAGGGAAAATCTGCACTGTGCACTGCCGTAGGCGGCGCGCACAGCGACGCCCACAAATCAGCGGCAATTGCGCAGAGAGGGAAACAGGTGCCGAAAGCGAGCGCGGGAGAGCCGTCACATGACTCAGGGCGCATGAGCAATTTATCCAACGCAGCGCGACAAGTAAGACGAAGTGTACATAATGCAACAAATGTAGAAAAAAATAATTAGCGTGTTGTAAGGGATATGTGGATGACGGCCCGGCGCCGAGTTGTCGGCCCGTTTTGTTGACGGCCCGGCGCCGAGTTGTGGCGATTTCCTCGTTAATCCCTGTCAGTGGGTCGGCATTAGGCGTGCAGGGCGAGGCAAGCGGGCGTTGACAGGCCAAGGCAAAGACCGATATAGAGGGAAAGAGGGAGGACGTTTTCCCGGAACACCATCGAGGTCCCCGTTTTGCGGCGATAATCCGACTGAGCCTGGCCGACACGAGCCGTGACTCTGTTGCAGCCGCCATACGCCCCGCCCCCCCCCCCCCCCCCCTTCGCCCGTCTAGGATTGAGGGGTCACCACCGCCGGGCGACAGAGGTCTGGATGCGCGCGTTTGTCTAAGGACGATTAAGCGTAGCGCTTGGTCAGCACGGACGCGGCTGCCAGACGCCGCGACTGAGACGCGACGGTGCCGAAGCCAGAGGACGTGGCATACCAACGGGTCCCGAGAAGCGGGCTGCTTTTACAAAACGTAGATGTACGAGAGGATGCTGAAGCGCTTTCTGAGCTAGATTTAGATCCCTTGAATATTCAGCAATGCCAAAGAGGGAAGATCTTCCCTTAGCCAGTTCCATGTAATCTTGCTTGCCGTTTGTTCTGTTGTAACTATGTGAATTCCTGTATAAAGTTTCAGTTCCCTTCCTTCAGTGAAGTGTTGTCGTATCTCGTCTGCTATATCGACTGGGACGATGTGGCACCTGTTGTGGAGCCCGAAGTACGAAACTTAACTCGAGTCATAAAGCCAGCGAAAATAAAGAGAATTAAATTGACGCAAGTTTCAGCAATTAGGATCTGATGTAAAGAAAAAGCATAAATTTGGTGGAAAGTCATCGACCTAAATGCGCATTCTCTTCACTCAGTTTATTTTATTTATTTGATTTGGAACATTTTTTCAGATACAACTGGTTTTGGATAATAGAGCTAAAGGAAGATCTATCTGCCTGATGAGGGCTTTGTCACCCTTACACTGGTCGGCAAGTGCAAGGGATGGATGAAATCATTGTACAAATGGTAATGTAAATAAGCAGTTTAAAAAACACCAACAACAAAAAACGCAAGATTTGAACATGTATACATTTTGGGCATCAAAGACAGAATATACTTGAATAAGGCAGTGTGTAAGATTTTAAGGCTTGTTTAAAGCTATTAGCAGATATCAATTGCTGTATATGATATCTTGGGACCACGAGTTGATATTGGGAAAAATCGGAGAAAAGTGCATCTATGTGTGGGTATCTTAACTTCTTCTGAAAGCGGAAAGTTTCATTAAGCTGTGTCTCATGTTGTATCGTAATTTTACTGGGCAAGCGCAAGTCGGATATTCTAGATGAATCCCGTATAGTTTGATTTCTAATACGTGTGGAAAGTTTCAGCTCGTATAACTGGTAAACTTTAAGCACGTTGTGACTTTTCAACTTGGCGGCCGCGTGATCCAGCCCGTCAATGTTTTCTATGCAGCACATCGCTCGTTTCAGGAGAATAACTGGATTATCAATGTCATTCTTAGTGGTAGAGCCCAAAACTAGCAAGCAGTAGTTAAGTTGAGACCAGATAAGGGCGAAATGCAACTGTCGATTTAACCAAACAGGGATTAAGTTCCTAAAGTTACACAGCATGCCAACGGATCGAGATGCACTCGCGTGTTACCTGCTTGTGTGCAGTTTCTAGCTCAAGTGCGCTTCGAAATGGTTATCCAAGAACTTAAACGAGCATACCCGATCTATAACAGTGACATTAAATCGAATCCTGAATAGTGCGTCATTAGGTTTATTTCTAGGTTTAAGAAAGGAACTATTTCGTATTATTAGCGTTTAGCTGGAGTTGATTTGCACCCTGACAAGACAATAATTCGTTTAATCACGCATTAGCCTTGCATGCAAGAGCGGCAAATTATTGCCCGAGGAAAGCAAACTGGTGTAGTCAGCGCAGATAATAATGTCTGGGGTGAGTGGGTGAGTGGAATATGTACAATGCCATTAAAATAGATAATAAAAAACAGCTGTCCTAAGTTGAGACCTTCAGACAATTTGAGCTTTTTTCAATTTTTTTCCAGCGCATGCCTCATTTCCTATATTGTTGCAGAAAGCAGCAAAAAAATATATTTTGAGGTGTGTGTCGCCGTGGGAACTGCAGTTTGGAATGAATGCGCCGGCAACAAAGATGCCAGCCGATGATCTCAGCTGTCAAAACGCAATGCACACCATGGGGACGTACTATGACATTGGAGTAATTATTAAGATTTTCAGGAGACCTTTTGCCGGACCTCCGCCGCAGCAAGATAAACCTGGAATCCTAGTCAAATATAACCGAACGCTTCCGTGTCCTCATCATTATTAAGGCTACTTAAGAAATAAAAAAATCTTCGCAAATGCAAAACAAGGGCAGGTTTAAATCAACTCAAAATATCCTTATTATTTGTTCTGATTTATTATTAGTAGTCAGCTATTCTTTGCTAACGCAGCAGTCATTCCATAAAATTAGCATTTTGTGACTAATTTTTTCGTACACTGGCAAAAAAATTAGAATTCCTGTTTTCGCAGTTGCGCCTTGCTACAAAACTTGTACACTTCCTTGTGGGCCTTGGCTTTGTGATCTTGCATTCTTGGCTTCTGACAAGCACTCACAGTTTGATGGCGTCCGGGGGCATGCCAGTCCAGGTCAATTGGGGCCTTCACAGCTATCTTGGATAAAAAATGGCCAGGCTTAGCTTGGTTAAGCCAAGAAAGCGTTGCATATCTCGATGGAGTTCCGTGCTGCTCCGTTGACTCGATAGGCTATTGACTCGATCGCCATTGAAACTGCCCGTGTAGCAGCGCTCGATTGCCTTTGAGTCGATAGACTATCGGTTCGAGGGCCTTCGAATGCCCGTGTGACAGGGGTATAAGACTGTCCCGGCGAAGGAGCGCAGCTCTTTTCTACATATGCCGTGACGTCAATCATAGCGCAGCGCCCCTAGCGGGAGGAGCGGGAGTCAGGTGGTGGCTGCGGCCGCGCGCGACCGCGCCAGCTGGGGCCCAGCTTTTCTTCGGTGACGTCACGCGCCGGTGCAGCGCCCCTAGAGGGAGGAGCGGGAGTCAGGTGGTGGCTGCGGCCGCCCGCGACCGCGCGAGTTGGGGCCCAGCTTTTCCTCCGGCTGTCGTGACGTCACGTCACGTGGTTTGGTGGCTGCCCGGCCGCGCCCAAGGGCTGAACTGAGTGATTGCAATATGCAACGCATAAAAGTCGTGGAAGAATTAAAGCATCTATGCTTCCACTAAGGAGGTACCTACCATTACAGCATTTCATAGTAGCAGATGCAGGCGCTCGTCTTACGTGCGAGACGCCGCTACCCAGCTGATATAGACAGAGAACCCTCAAGAAATGACCATTGTTAAAAATAAACATTTCGCTCATTTCTTTCTGCCTGGTTGTTTCATAGGCACAAGAAAGCTTTTTTCACACGTAGAAGCTTAATTTATTCATATATCTTGGTCTCGAGTATCGCAATTATACGTTTTCTTTTAAAGAGGTATTTAACGGTACGCCGTACGGCGGTGAGTCTAGCCCGAGAAACCGTGAGCCGTCCCACCCGACAAAGAAACAAACAGTGACTTCCTGGAACCAGCGCGCCCTCTGTAGCAGTAGTCTGCTGCTGAAATACAACCTGCAACCGAAACCCTATCAATGCCAGGTGCAATAAAGGAGCGGCTAGTTGCCCCCTGAAAATATTTAGCTGCGATGCTAGCTATATGAGCAGAGAAAAGAAGCCTTGGAAATGCGGAGGCAGCATTTCTAAATTTTAAAACATTCTGGAGACTGTCAGGACAACGTTTGTACATTTGGCAGAAACTATGATTTGCTTTTCAATGGCGACATGACAGCTTCGGCCTGAAAGAGGCATCGGTGGTCCAGTCGAGATGGGGTCAGTGACCCATTTACTCAGCATTACAATCCACTTAATCCGAGTACCAGGCGAGCCCATTGTAAATTGGTAGATACCTCTCGGCAGAGAAAACTGAAATCTGCATCTCCCGCATATGTGGTGGAGCTCAAACGACTAGGCCACTGCTGCGGTCATTCTGCAGGACAGAATAATAATTGGTTTTTTGGGGAAAGGAAATGGCGCAGTATCTGACTCATATATCTTTGGACACCTGAACCGCGCCGTAAGGGAAGGGATAAAGGAGGGAGTGAAAGAAGAAAGGAAGAATAGGTGCCGTAGTGGAGGGCTCCGGAATAATTTCGACCACCTGGGGATCTTTACCGTGCACTGACATCGCACAGCACACGGGCGTCTTAGAGTTTTTCCTCCATAAAAACGCAGCCGCCGCGGTCGGGTTCGAACCCGGGAACTCCGGATCAGTAGTCGAGCGCCATAACCACTGAGCCACCCCGGCGGGGGCCTGCGGGACAGAATAAATGGAAAAATACTGTTAACGTAGGCGCCAAGTTCTTGCAGTCAGGATCTTACATAACTAGTACCTTCCCACTACTGTGTTATTTTTGTTGAAATTTTGGATGTCCTGTGAACATGTTTTACAAGCAGCACTGCCACCATGAAAAAAATATTCCTTAGCGTACACAGATATCGGGCTACACACAGGGGTTTTTTTTACTTGTCAGCATTAAAGGTCCTGGGACAGAGAAAAGCCTCAATATTCCAAGAGAAGGTGAGCCAGTTAGGTCACGCAAACTTGTGACATTATCAGAACCTAGCCGCCCGATTGTCAGCAAACTGACCAACGTGACAGGTGGAAGTTAAATTTATAATTGGTCTAGAGGGGTTCCTCGAGAAAAGCAACATGGGTACACAAGCCCAAATAGCGGCAGCAGCTGTCAATAGAAGGAAGTGATTCTTCGCTTAACCACTGCACCACTGCGCCAAGAGTGGTATGAGGACTCCCAGCGATTCATGATTGTGAAGTGGAGAGTCGCCAATTCCTCAAATATCTCAACCAATCTATAAAGGCTATCACCTCATGCCATTAAGGCGGAGCTTATCTCTCCCTTCCAGGTTTTGCATATCGCTTGCATCAAGATACAACCACCGCGTACGGATTTCGACACCTGTACTTAGGCTCACCAGCCGAGCCTCCCAGTCTTAAACCCACCACTGCAGATCGGCGATCAATGGGCTGCGGCTCCCCCCTGCAGAGTAGTGGCGAAGAGAAAAACTAAAAAGCTTACAAGACGGTTACCCTCCCTTCTGCTTGCTGCTGAGGCCACAACCAAGTGGGTGAAAACACTGGATGTCAGCGTGTGTTTACCGTGTGTAATGGTCGTGGACCGTAATACTGTGCTATCCGTGCTGCTGTAGGGGAGGCAAGGTGTTGTTATAATGCGGAGAAAGCTGAGAAAGGAACAGAGGGCGTGCTAGCTGTTATTTGCGTTACAATCGGGACTGTCTGGTGAGTTTGTAACGCGAAAGGTTTATGGCCCCTTTCATCGGAAAGCACTACATCGGCGTAGGTGTGTAAAGGAAATCTAGATGGGTCGAGAGGGTCATGACTTAACAACCAGATGACCTCGCGCGGGTAATTCAAACAACCCAAGACGATCACGCAGTACTCGAACCACTGCTCCTTGGCCCGCGAGCCGGTCGCGCTGCCCCTCGACCACTGAGGAACGTTCGTTCCACTTGGTCAAAGGGAGGGCTTGTGTGCCTTGCCGTTATATAAACGTTACTTTAAAAAATATAAAAACAAAAAATAATAAAATGAGAAGTGTCAGAGCCTGTAAATTATGCTAACACTATTACCCCTCCCCGCCAAATTGGCCTATTGAGGCTGCACTAAAGTGTATTCTGGCTCGCATTTCTCCGCGGAAACTCAATCTACACGCTCCAAGCAAGCTTAGAAACTTCGAAATTTTGTCCTGTGCGGTCAATGTTTCTAGGAGAGATTCTAGGAGAGCATAGGAAAAGGCGGCTGCCAAATTCCTCCGGTCGGGTCAGGCAGATGTCTATGGGATTCTGAGTCCAAAGCGGTGTGTTGCCTCCGCCGTGGAGCCTTAAATGTCAAAACACGGCATCTGCTCAACCATCAGGACCACTTTTTGCGGCACATGGCGTTACCACGCATGGTTAAGCACGGGAGCTCGGATCCGTGATGCCGCACTGCTCACCAACATACCCCTGACGGGAAGTTCCTGCGGATGCTCGGGAAACCGTGGTGTCGCCACTCAACAACATCTGCGTGTTGCAGACGCCCTGCGGGGTCTTGAAGTTATAGATGAGCAGGCAATGGATGAGGGCACGCTGAAGGTTCTCGTTGGTCAGATGTATGATTTCTCCATCGCTGCCTGTATACGCCCAAAATTGCTCCTCGTATGTGTAGATGCCAGACGCTTTTACTCATACCACTCTCGGCAGCACAGTGTGTAATTAGCATTCCGAAAGACTCAAGATATCCACACTGTTAACTTCACTTAATAAAGCTCGATGCTGTATGCTTTCCTTGCACTACCCTTATGCGCTCTTTACTCCTTAATGACTGGCGATATATTTTCTTGATTGCGAGAAAAAACCACCCACCTGCTTTTTTTTCGCAGAAGGGGCTTTTCCCGTGAATTGTACAATTTTACGAGCGCCTATGAGACAACTTGAATCTGTCTGCAGATACATAATCCTGCCTAATTCATGCGCGAGTCTACTGGTATGTGTACGCCGACGATATTGCATTTCTTGAATCAGCAGATCACATTCACACTTTTATCGAACCCTGCAAATTACCTCAATGTTCTTGACAACTGGTTAGGAAGAATTCACCTGTCCCTCAATGTGAAGAAATGCGCATTGTTAGTATTTCCGGTTTCTGTTCCTGCAAATATCTGCCTGGTCAATAGAAATAACATAATGCCTCAAGTTCAAACGGTGAAGTATCTCGGAGTAATATATGACTCTACTCTATCCTGGCGGTCACATTGAGAAAGTTTCTGCAAAAGGAGTTCGGGCCATTGGCATCCTACGAAGGCTTTGTAGTGCTAGGTCAGGCATGAGAAGACATACACTTCTGATGATTTATAAAATGTACGTCCGCTCAAATTTGGAGTTCGGGTGTGTTTTATTCTCAGGAGCTCCTGCCTATAAACTTCGCCTTCATGTGCTGTTGGAGCCTGAGGCGTTGTGCCTTTGTCTGGGGCTTCCAAAATATGTCGCCAATGCTTTTCTGCGCCTTGAGGCGCAAACACCATCGTTATAAGCTAGGTTTCTCCCTTTAACAGTTCAAACATTTTTAAAATTGTGCGACTCACCTCTTCACGCTTCCAGTATAATATTTCTTAGTCAACCTTCCGCCTTTTTTAGTGCCGCCTGGTCTCGTTTATATACTCCGCAGATATGTTACGTGCCGTCCCTCTTTGATCCCATAAATATTCATTTCACAGATGTCCGCCAAATGTATAACAACTCATCATCTGTCCAGATTGAATTCGATGACATTTTTCCATCGAATGCCAAGCTGCAGCCCTTCCCGTTTCTTCAGGGTCTGTTGCAGGACCACCTAAGGTCCTTTCCCTCTCATGTTCTTATTGCTACCGATGCCTCGCAGGATCGCGAAAAGGCAGGTGTGGGAATTTTTTAGCCTTCACTGAATTGGTCTTTTTCTCTCCGTCTTCCTGACTTTACTCCAATTTTTCTGGCTGAATTATTAGCAGTAATCTTAGCCTTACGAAAATTAGAAACTACCGTTTCCCAGGTGGTGGTTATGACAGGCTCTCTGTCCATTTGCTCTTCATTATCCTCACCCACTGAGTCTCGGGCATTACGCCTCTATAAGTTCCTGATTCCGCTCCATCTAAATTCGGTAAGGTTGCTTTGGGTACCAGGTCATATGGGCTTTCACTTAAATGAGGTTGCACATTCCTTAGCAACGGCCTCTCTCTGCGGCCCAATTATTGCTGTCCTGCCAATCTGTGCATATACAGCGGCGGTGAGGTTTCGCAGCTACACAATATTTCAGGAATTTGCTGCCTCGGCTCTTACATCATCTCCCGAATATCACCATCTTCTGCATCCTTGGAGTAGCAAAGACTGGCGCTCGCGCAGAATAGAGATCACTTTCACGCATTTGCGTTGCCGGGTTATCCTTCTAAATTCTACCTTCACCGATCTGGCCTGGCGGCTTCTCCATTGTGCCCTTTTTGTGCCGAAACTGAGACAATAGATCACTTCCTGCTGTTTTGCCACCGCTTCTCCCATTTCAGGAAGCGTCTTTTGCAAATTCCATTTCATCAACTGGGCTTGCCTGTGTCCTCCGCGGTTGTTCTTTCCATTGGCGCTTCTTTGCTTGGACGAACCGACACGAGTGTGCGCTCTGCTGTGCAAAATTTTCTTCAAGAAACGCAGCGACTCTCATTCTAATTCCTTTTTTCCCGCTCTAAGTCAGTACGATAAACACTACAGGCATTGTATACTATTATGCACATTAAGCCATTGTCCCGCCCTCGATCTCCAAGTTAAGAGGACCCCTGTCCTTCCGTCTTCCAATCTATCAGACTAGATACTATTACCACTCCTTTTCCCGTAAAAATTTTTCCTGTATCCAGCAATTAACCGCCTGTGTCTTGGCCACTCCCCCCTAGTGGGTATGTGCCAGCAACGTCTGAGGCCTTCTTTCCTTCCTTCCTAAACGGAGCGGCGGAAGACTGGCTTTGCAATTGAACTGAGCAAGTTCCACTCAGCCAGCTGAAGATATCGCGTCACTCCAGGTTTAACCATAGCTAAACCACCGCCAACTTTTTTAGTCGCTGTGCATCGACTGTGCATCCGAAGCCCAGTTCCGCCTCAGCACATAGTTGTGGAAGTACCAACAAAACAGAGAAAGGTGGTTTTATTTTCACTTCAGTGCGTACCTGCTTCGCATTTTTCACGAAGTGTAGACAACGAGTTGGCCATCCGCTTTTGGACGTTCCAATGAAAATATGCCCGTCACTTGTTTACTCTTAGCTGAACAAATGAGTCGTGGTCGCCACAATCATGCCGCCCTTATTTTGCTTAGTTCTTCACCATTCAAAGTATGCGTTTATAAGGAGAGCGCACAGCATTCCTGTTTGCACGCATGCAAGGCGAGGGCCGCGCCGATGCGCTCTTCTGCTGGGGGATGCAGCGGTTGGTTCCTTTGCCCCTATATCTCGATATTCGCCGAACCACCCATAGGGGAACGTAAATATGGACGGTGCCAAGTTACGTTAACGCAGATTAGAATGACGAAACTGGAAAAGAAAGAAAAAAGCATGACAACAATAGATACTGTCCTCTGCACTAGGCGCCAAGTTCAAAAAAACACCGGTGCCCTAAAGCGTGCCTGAATCCGAGCATCTCCGGCGCGTACGCGTCTTGCATTACCGCCGCTGAGCGAAACAGTGCAATGCGTTGAGGTCTCAGCGTATCAGTCCATACATATGCGTTGGCCAGCAAAGGAATATATGGCTCTGGCGTTGGTTCTTAACGGGACGCGAATAGTCGCAAGAATAGTGAAGATAGTTTAGCGGTAACTGCCTGAAGCGATGTTCTTCGCGACGCTGCCGCTGCTGTACCCGAAAGAAGCGACAATACTTGGCGGCAGAGCATTAAAAACGCTATGAGTGAGAATTATTTGGCGGTCCCTGGCTGTCGCTTTGTTGGCACATGCCGTGTTAAGCGGGGAGGAGTCTTGGCGCGCATACAATGAACGTAAAACAAAATGATATAGTGGAAATTTACCGCTTTATAACTTATTTTTGTCGCATGAAGAAAAGAGATAAAGAAAACTACTTGAATGAAAATTTTTTACCTTTGTCCATTCACGGCTAGGAACACAGGAGGAAGAGGTCTATGTAGCACGCAATCGCGCCAGAATTAAAACGGACTTTGCAGAGGGAAGCAGTGAATGCGATAGCGGCACCGCGCTGCGACGCAATTCATCTGGAAGCTCTGCTCAACATTATGCAGAAACAACGCGCGCCCGACGATTAGTATATCGGCCGAGGAAAGGCGGGCGCTGTGGGTGTAGCTGGCAAAGGTCAGGTTTAACGGATACACATAGGAGAGGCCCTTGCCCTGCATTGGGTGTAGTCAGGCTGATGTTGATGAAGATGACTGGTCGTCTGATGGAAGTTAACACCACAATGTAGAAGGTTAAACAAAATTTGTCGGCCGAGCCCAGTGATTCATTTATTATAACGCAACCGTTATGAACCAGCGGCAGCAACGTCAGACAGCTCCTTTTAATGCAGCAACATTCCTAGTAAGAGAAAAAGGTTTAATGTCTGGAAAGGTGGACAGGACACCTGAAAAAAAAAAGACTTCACATATGCTACTCAATCTTGCGAAACGGGACAAATACAGAGGTGGAGTTTGATGCCACATTACAAACAGCTTCATGCAGTTTGCAAGACGCTTGCTTTATTCGTTTGATGCAAGTTGTTATCTTAATGTGCACATACGCACGCATTATCTAGCGCACGTGGCACATTAAGCATGAACATGTCTCAGGGTGAGGCGAAGGAACCAAAGGAGAATAAAAACAACTGTGAAGTTGTAGGCACCACAATTAAGAATAAAGAACAGCAACACGACAAGAAAAGCACAAGCATGACAGCAGCAAGATAACACACAAAGGACACAAGAAATGCAAGGCTAACGTGGCCCTCTGCACAATCTTTCAGAGAGGCAGCATCACACACAGGCAGTGGTATTTTGGAAAAGGTTCATTAATGCTGCATGATAACGCTGGATGTGTAATTATTTTGGCTAGCCCTGTGCACTCCATGAAGAATGTACAACAGGCTTCAGCAATGTTTGTTGCCTGATGTGCAAGTATATATCCTTCCCTGTGTATACTTTTCATCTAATACATATTATGGCCATTGTTGGTTCTTTTCCAGCGCTGTATCACAATGCGGTTAGGCAACGTTTACATCATACACAGATGCAATGACGACCCTGCGATGGCACTTATGTGCACTGCAGGAGAGTAATGCTCAATGAATTGCATTCACTATCAAAGTAGTTTCCTTTACTGTGCATTAAAATAAACAACCGAAACTCTGCATGCACACTAAAAACATGTCTACAGCTCAATGAAGGCCACCATATTATCAGTAGGCGTTGCAATGTTGGGAAAAGTCTGAAAGGACACTGAGGACAAGTCGAAGTTGGTCTGGAACAATTCATTACCCCAAAGTTGCTCTGTAACAATACATTACCACATTCCAATAAGAAAGGGCTTGCCTGTAATGAGAACAATGCTCGTGTACAGCTCATAGATTATTTGATCAGAGATGCACTTGAAGTGCGCAAGATTACCGGGGTGAACTGCATTGGCAAGAAGGCTATTACAGTCCTTGACTACGTGAAAGAAAAAACAAAATGGAACACAATATACACAGTAGTGTGTCGACATGGGTGTGTTTTTCAGCACGATTAAAGCAGTTTGAATCATGGTAAGCAAGTCATGAACAAAAAGTATTCATCACGAATATAATGGTACAACAGGTTGCAAAATGAGGAAATCGGAGTCATTGAAAGTGCTCGTGCATAAAATTTAGGCTTCCTGGAAAATTACCTTCTTGTACAACTTTGCTGGCTATTTTCTCTTCATGTTCAAGGAGACGTATGAAACCAATCCAAGTCAGGTGGAAATAGGCTGCTATTTTGTTTTAGACAGTCAGAAAATTTTTTTCTTTTAGCTGGTAATACTTTTCTACTAGCCGGTAATATCTTTACTGCTGCGTGGCACGCGATGGCATCGTAATTAGTGCTATGTTGGTATTGGGAAATGTGTATCATCAGAAAAGAAAGGTATGAAGAGCCTGCACACACCAGTGTCAAGAAAAGGTTTATAACAGGACATCATTAAGACTGCCATTCAGCAGAAAACCCAGCGTTATCCAGCCTGCATTGTGTCAGAAAACTGCGCCACGCATGCATATCTGTAACAAAGGTCACTAGAAACAGCATTTATAATTTAAATCAAATGTCATCACATGTTTCAAACTACTTCACCTCATAAAGCAATAGATTTCACATACAAAAAATCTGATTAAATTTCCGTGTCGCTTCAAAGACCCTTGGGTCACCGACCAGGCGCACTCTACCAACTATACCACGCAGGCACATTGACTGTACTGAAGTACAAAGGGGGGGGGGGGGGCGTGTTGTGTGTGTGCTGTTGGCTTCATTTGAAGCTTAGTAATATATTTACTGCAGTGAACTAGAGATGTTCCAATCAGTGAGAAACCAGTTACAGTAACATCATGTAGGCGAACTGCAATGTGCAAGAGTTCAAATACAAAAATGTCGAATCTGTGTTAAGATAATTGCGATACATGTGCGGACATGAATGAAGAAAGGCGACTGTCAGTGTGAAGAGAAACCACTGCAGGGAGCCATTAAAACTGTCGCGTAATGCCCTCAGATGCTGAGCTTAAGTGTCCTCCTACTATATTGGCATCGAGATAAGTTGCTATGCCTTTTAGGTGTTGCAACTTGCCCGAGTAAGGTGTGTTTTACATGTACAATGAAAATTTAGCGGAAACCTGTATTGACAAAATAATTTATTTTCATCACTGTCCTTCATGAATCCTTGAAATCATTATGCAGCCTAATTGAGACTCATTACCTAGTGTAACATTACATATCGAGCAATACGCCTCGTGTACAAAGATAAGAAATTTTTATGGACAGACCCGCCTTTCATAAACATTCAACAGTGGTGTACACGCACATTACTGTTTCCTGAATTCCAGAGAGGAATACCCAGCAGTCACCTTTGCTAAACTAAATAGTGGAAGCACGTACACTGACAGTCCAGTAACAATAAGGGTGTAGAGGGTAAAAAGGTTGTATTGGATTTTTGTTAAAGCCACCGAACAACCTCCCCAATTTACATGAAGCAAAGTGCAAATGGCTGAGTCAAAGAAAATGGGATCTAACACAGTTTGACTGGGAGGTTGAAAGCCCAGTGCACAAAATTATCCCGGAAAAGAAAAAGATCCCAGACCTGGGAAGACCACCTGGGTAACCCAGAAAGGTGAATAACAAAGTTTACTACTACTACTATTACTGTCAATTTCCAGCTGGATTACTGAACTGGATCATACCCTTCCAGCTGCAAAATGCCATTTGGAGCTTTATTGTTGAAATTACGTCCAGCTGCAAAATTTATACTTCAAGTTACCTTCAACTGAATTAATGTAGAATTTGCCGGTTTCCTTCAGGGGTACAAATTCCAGTTCGAAGGTGGCAATGGGTAACCTGACTAAACTCTGCCCAAGCCTTGCATTTTCATCTCGAAGATAATGGCCAAGAAACAATCGCTTGACTTTTCTGTCAAGAAAAACAGTTCATTGCTGTATAATCGTATGGTGCATGTGAAAGAGGAAGTCGAAAACAAGCACACAGAGGCATCCAAATGCCATGAACCAAAGCATGTTACAATATTACCACACAAACAGTGCCATACAAGATGTGTTGCACCCTGAAGAGATGCTGTAAATGACTGCAGATGCAGCAACCATGCTGTGTGTTGAGCATGTTGTGAACTGCTGGCTCTCCACAAACACCAAAGCAAACAGAAAAGCACTGGTGAAAGCATGTCCAGTCAATACTATGATGCTAGAAGGAAAACAATTTTGTGCCTTCCTACCATTCACTGAAGCACCAAAAAATGTGCGTTGTGTACAAACAGAACACGTAAGGAGGCAATACAAGGAACGGCATATCTTCAAAATCACTAAAGCATGTATTAAACCACACACCCAGCAAGTTGGCCAACGGTAGGCGGAAAGCACTTGGGACACTTCCTGACTTACTAATGAACTGCAGCACCCGAGAATTCAGGGGGGCACTTTGTTGACCTCAAGTGCGGTGAGGCGAAAGCTTTTAGCGCAATGTTGCTACTCATGTCGCTGATGTGTGGTGAAGATGTTGATTAAAGACAACAAAATTCGCTTCACAACACCTTCGCATTAGCATGCGCACGCTTGGTTGCTGGAGACACAGGAGAGGGTTTAGGCGGCATGCTTCCAGATCGCCATTCAGGAGGCGTCTGGCAAGATTGCCAGGGAAGCGCTCCTCTCTAATGATGGTGGCGCCACTCAATAACGTCACACGCATGCGCAGTAGGCTGAAGAGCAGGTATTAAGCACTATTTTTGCTAATTAACTAATTACTATTTAACTGTGAGGACACTTGCCTGCTTATGTGGAGGAATGTGAAAGCATGCGTTTTGAGGAAAGGTTTTTTAGGGAAGGACACAGTAGCTCTCATCTATGGTAAAATAGAGCGGAAAAACTTGAGGACGGAACAAACACAACGACACTTCCACGCATTATCACACCGTCTGAAGAAAGTGGAGCGAAAATTTCAAATTGATGTTGTATTTTCGTCTCGCAGAAAATTACGCAACATTTGCCGAGCTGTCCAGCGGAAGCGAGAGTCCCTACTAGGAAGGAGGATTGGTGGTGGTTGTACCACAGCACACGTAGAGAGCAGGGTAGAGTGCGTCGAAGGTGTTGAATACAAGATCCCCCTTTCATGCGGTGGATGTTATGCTGGCCAGATTGGGCGATGTCTCAAAGAACGCCTGAAGGAGCATCGCAATTCTTTGGACAGGGCAGCTGGTTAGAATTTAGCGATGCACTGCAGGCAATCTAAGCACACCTGCGCCCCATTTCTCCATCAGACATTCGTCATCTTCAAACTTAAGGATCAGATAGTAAGGGAACTAGTAGAGGTATATCACACTGACAAGGGGGATGCAGCATGCATTAGCAAGCCCTCATTATCACTGGCTAACGGCGAAATCACCTTTTTGGAGCATACATTTGTAGAAATGTAGATTTAATATGTACAGTGATGACGCAGTGCCTCTTCAATATTTTTTGTTCTGTTTAGTGTTTCGCGGGAATAGTATATGTAGACATGTTCATAATAAATCACCAGTTTAATGTCAGCGCTCGTGTCGTCGTGTTTGTTCCGTGCTCGTGTTTTTCCGCGCTGTTTTACCATGGATAGTATAACCAACTTGCCCAGCTTCCATACTTCTAAGTAGCTCTCACATATCTCGAAATCCTGGTGGACCCCTCAAACACTTTTGATTATAGCTATAGTGTGACACTTTTATGCGAACATCCCCGCTGGCGAGTCATGAGCCTATAAAGGCTTTCGCCTTGAAACTAATCTCTGTTGTCCTGAATGCCACCAATAAATTGAAGGCCAAAAATATGGCCGCGTTTATAGAACAGCACCAAAATGAAGCAGACTTGACCCGCTTCTTAGCAGTATGCTGTCAAACTTGAAAGAGAGAAAATGCACATTGAGTGCATGTGCCATAGCTACATGTGAAAACCATGGCAGTAAGTGCGATTCCCACACGCAGCTGATCATGCACTTCCTGTCTCTCAGGTAGAACCCGAAAGGTACTGTGTCCTCCTCCTTGTTGTAGATGTTGATGCTCCTGCTGTTATCACCATTCGCCGGTGGTGTGATGATCCTGCAGCTGAGTATGGATGAATGAGTTCTGTTACACAATGCAAGCTGTGCTGGTCTTCGAAGAGAACTCTTTACCATGCCGTGCAGCAGTCGACGTCTTTGCAGACACCTCATGTAATCATTCAGGAGCCCGGTATGGCCACCCAGCTAGGTAACCAGTCCAGCCGAGACGTGAGTCAAGATGAATCTAGCATCAGGGCCTTCGAGTTGAAATCCGATGGCGAGAGTGGTCCGCCACATCTTCATTTGACGCACACCATCACCTGCAAGTTAATGTTATACGCTAAAATCTTCGAACAAGGTAGACATTGGGTTTCGAAATATTTCAAATTGTTGCAGCTGCAAGTCCAACTGCAGTCTGTTTCAAGTATCATTGTAAAATATGCTCAGTGCTAAACCAATCATTAGTACCAAATTGAACTGTTTCCATAATAGCTAGAGTTACTATTGCAGATTTTCCAAACTGATAGCCGCAAATAATTTCTTATTAGAGTATTTTTATACTCAGTAAAGGAATGAATACAAAATATGTTGCAGGGAAAGGCACAAGTTCAATTGTTTATGACTACCATCAGTTTTTTAGTATATGCATGCTTTTGCATCTCGCACCGACCCAAATGAGGCTGCCACGACATTGTGGTCAGTAAGTGAAATCCAAAGCCACAGAACAACAATGCGTGTCACCCACACCTATCTCTGCTGTCATCGGAAAACTATAGCCATGATTCATGTACATTATTTTGATATGCAGATCTATTTACACTGTATTTCCTTGCTCAATAAACTATATATAAATGCAATCAGGTATCACCAGATGTATGCAATCTAACTCCAAGTAAGCACGTTAACCCTTCATGCCTGCCACAACACACTAAGCATGTTCTAACCAGTTTGACGATTTCCATGCGGGCAGTACAGGATAATGAAGAGATAAGATATTCCACACAAATGAATCAAGGATGGATCCCACACAGGCTTCTTGTGTGCTGGTACCTTCCCCGGCAGGAACAGCACACCTATAAAGAAAATGTACAGGACTCATATATTTTTGTTTTGCGCGTGCCTTTACAGAAATAATTAGGGCAAAAATTTTTTCGCCATCCTGCGGTCATTCCCAGGTGACTGCAGTGTAACTGATGTTATAACACTGCTATGAAAATTTCAGCTTGAGTAGCGAAACCACTTTTATGTGCTTCATTAGTAATGCTTAAGCCCAGTTATAGTATTCCTTTAAGCTTACACGCAATTTTTTTCCACACTTAAGGGAACGACTGTGTGCTGCACATACTCATTTGCCTGTTTTAAGTCATTTTCCACCTGCATGCAAAAGGAATGAGAATGATGTTCGACAAACTGTCACCGCTACAGCTTTCGTTTTCTTTACCTCAATGATGCTGGAGGCGTCCCGTTGTACCTTTCCAGACAGAAGTTTACGCTGTCTTGCTGGCACCGCTGTGACCAGATAGTACGCCAGTACACACTGATGACTTGTCGAGAAGCCCGACACATTCCTGGAATTTGCTGGTCGGCCGCGCGAACACCTATCATGTCAACCACTCATCACGCGCGCAAAGCCCATCCGTTCAGCGATGTTCACTGCTGGCGATCGCACCTCAGAACTTGACAATTCAGCACTGCCTCTCACTGTAGTGCATCCTTGCACAGCCACCACATCATACGCCTCGTCAGATGATTGCAGAGAAGAGCGGTCTAGACAGACACAACTCAAAAGCGTCGTGGTGCTATCGAAAGTCGCTCACCTCTCATAGTTCTAGGGTTTAACAAACGAAGAATAAATGCAATGATAAGCAAAACTCATTAAAACCGTCAAAACGCAACGCCGGTGCCGCCATCACCACGCCACATTAAGCGCACGCACCGATGATTTCTTACTGCGAGCGAAGGGTTTGCAACGGGAGAGCAGTTAGCGCCCCTATGCGGCTGCACATTTAAACTCTGGCTAATAACGCTCAAAACCCTTACTTCTTTCACATGTGCCCTTATGACTCCGTTTCATTGCATTGTGCAAACAAAACAAGACTTTTATAAGGTTAATTTTTGCTTCAAATAAATACAAGTCAAACCGCGGTGACCTAACGTCGTATAAATCAGCGTTGCATTCACTCGTTTGCATAATTCGGGTACCTGTGGCCGGGCGAAATTATGGCAGCGAATTGCAGCCATTTTTATCAATTGCGGCACATTGCAAAAATGATGAAACGTCATTTTGACATCATTTCATAATGTGTGCGTATCACGTGTTACACGTGACATTGTTCTAGCCAATGAGATTTCAGGAAGCGGCCATTTTTTGTATGCATGTATGTTCTCCAAATTGGCAAGTCGAGCGCATGAGCTCTCATAGGTTCTACCTGTACCTTTCTTTGCTCTTCACAATCACTTGTATTTACCATCCGGGCACGAAGACGAGCGCTGCTGAAAATGTTTTTGCAATGCCACGTCAATTTGACGTCAGCGCGAAAAGCGCTTCTGCAACAGACGATAATTGACACCCACCTTGCCATGCCTTGTCGCTGACTGACGCTTCTGGCAGCCAATCAGAGAGGCAACATGGCGCCGACAGGCGAATGTGAATATCGAGAATAGACCCCCTGGACTGTGCTTTCTGAGCGCGTGACCCAACTTTCATACAACTGCTGACAAACGTGCGTTACTGGCCTTTGAGTGGTGACCCAACTTTCATACAACTGCTGAGAAACGTGCGTTACTGGCCTTGGGTGATTTATATAATGCCTATCTCCATCAGAGTTCTCATGAGTTGCCATATCTGTTGTGTATTCGGTTTAACGGCACATGCGCAACTTGTGCCATCATGCGCCATGCGCAAGGTATAGGAGAAGTTTTCTGCAGAATTTTATAAAGATCTGAAAAGTGATCAGTGAGGTAGAGGTTCTAAAACGTTTGTTTTGCTACCTTGTGACGACAAAGGAAGTGCATTTTAAAAATGGCCACGAGTAAACACTTCAAAGAAGGTAGGATAACCTCAGTGGCCATCCTTGGCTGGTGAAGGATCTCGAGGCTTCCGACAAACCAGATAAAGACCTTAGCCATCATCTCAGGAGTGAGAAAGTGGCTGAGGTGTGAATAAAGAATCTGTTTGTGCTAATAAATCAGCTATACTATATCAAATCTATAGCTTGCTTAAAACATTTGTTCTCTTTAATGTTTAAGAACATGTGACAAGTTTACAAGTGCCAAAGAGCAATGTAGGATGGAATGGTATGTGTCGGTTGTAAAAAAAGTTGGCCGTAGGTTTAGCTCTGGTTAAACCTGGTTGAATTTCGAAAGCTCTCTTATCTGCTTCCGCTTCTCGTCGTTTTCGTCATCGTTCTTCTCGTTGTTCCTATGTTTTCTGGGCACGTTGAAAAATCTCTTTCTATCATTGTTCCTAGGTTGCTTAGCTTTAACCTTAGAATTTAATGGTTCCGAAACAGTAGAGCAACTAGATTCAGATATTGACTCTTTGTCGATAACTTCCATGGCGAAACTGATCAACCAACGTGTAGCGCACCGCTGTATATCCCAGTGAAGCCGCGACGGAGCGAGCGCAAAGCGAGGACGTCGTCATATCAACGGAGAGACCACACTGTTAGGCGCGGCGTCGGCTCGGGGGCCACGGCACAGGCGACGAGCGGCTCACTTCTATCTGCAGTGGGGAGCAAGCTGACGTCACGCGTCGTCATAGCAACGGAGAGAGCTGACACCACGCCACCTGTTAAGCGCAGCGTCGGCTCTTGGGCGTCACGGCATATGCGACAAGCGGTTAGACCTGGCGTAGTATTGCTTTCGCAATAAAACTGCGAAATACATGTGTAGCGATAGCTACATTGCGGTAGCATATCAAGCCTTCAGCGCGGCGGCGCACGCACGGCGTAGCGGAGCCGCTACCGCCACGTGGTCACGTGGTTGGTTACGTGGTGCGGAGCAGCTGCCGGCGGCGCGGAGCCGTGGCTGGTCACGTGGTATGGAACAGCTGCTGCTACTGGCTGCGCGGCGCGCCGGCGAAACCGAGCTGCAACAGGTGTGCGCATGCGCCGTGTAGAGTGGGAAGAAGATGAAGAAGGAACGCCAGCGAAACGGAGCGGCCAAAAAGTGACTTTGAAATTCTACTGACCAAGTTGTACTAGGCCGCCTGTTGCTATCGCGTCGCACCAGGTTTAACCAGAGCGAAACCACCGCCAATGTTTATCCTTAGCGTTTGGAGTTGTCTGCATGAAACTTGAAAATGGAACAAATGGTTCGCTGTTAACTCATCTCCACATAAAATACATTAGGCTTCGTACAGTTTTGTTAATATGAAGTTATGCGTGATCTGTTTGTGTGTCCTATACGAAGACTGCGCATAATAGCTTTCTTGAAGCGTTCCTGATGGGTGCAGAACTTCCATTTACCTAAACCTAGCTTTACAAACCGTACTTTCTTCTCTTCTTTGTTCCACGTGGACTGCCATTTTTGTCTTACGTAACAATGAACTAAGTTCAAGCAATTATGAAAAGGTGCATTTAACTTTTTTATGTATTTGCCACAAGCTTGGCCAGCGCATAAGCCTGCTCTCTCATTGCCTTTAATTCCGACATTACTTCGTACCCAGCAGAGTTTTGTGTTTTGTTCAAGAGGTGTGGCTATTTTTATTGTGCATTTGATGTCTCCAATTAATTGAGTGATTGCATTTCAGGACTGAAGAGATGTAAACACGCTTAGGAAATTGGTGCATACAATAGTGATTGTGCGGTTGTTGTTTACTATTTTTTCAATCGCTACACAGACGGCGTAGGGTTGGGAGGTGAAAACGGATGCACACTGTGGAAATCTTACTGTTTCATTCCAATTTCCTTGTACCACTGCGCATCCAACGTAAACATCTGTTTTTGAACCATTTGTATAAAATGCTGCGAATTTACTGTACTGTTCTTCGAATGCAAAAAGTTCTTGTAGTATATGTTGCCGTGGAGTTTTTTTTATCGAACTTTGCGAGAGTGAAATCGCAAATTCCAGGAAAATTGTAGTATGGAGGCAGTGGATCTTGCAATTGAGTAAATATATGTAATCTACCTAGAAAATTGAGTTCTTGGCACATATCTTATAAACGTAAAAGCAGTGGCCTGGTAGTTTGCAGTTTTTTTACAGTGTTCTCGATGATCACTTTGTAACTACTTGGTGACTGTTGTGTTTAAGTAGTGAACGTATTTTTAGAATCTATGCAGACGTGATCATGGATATTCTGTATCTAAGTGATGGTTCGTTAGCTTCTACATGACTCTTTATGGGCAACGTCCTGTATGCACCAGTCGAAGGACGCAGATCTAAGTTATGCAGTGAATCCAGTTTTTTATAGTACGATTATCTCGCTGACCCATAAACTATACATCAATTATTCAGGGTAGAGCATAATACAGCGCGGTAAATTTATAAGAGGCATGTGCTATCGGCCCCCACTGTTTTCGTGAGATTACTTTGAATATGTCGAAGGACAGGGAGGTTTTCTCTTTCAGTGCGTTTATGTAAGGCAGGAAAGTGAGTTTTTTGTCGAATGTTATGCCTAGAAATTTATGGGATCTGCCTGTAAGCCTCGTTTGAGTGAGAAAAGAATGGCCTCTGTTTTTAGCGGAGAAAACCTAAAACCATTTCTCTCTGCACACATTGCCACTTTATGTACTGTTAATTGTATTTGTATCTCGGATCTTGATATGCTGAAAGATGTGCAAGGTATCTGGAGATCGTCTACATAGGCTGAATACATAACGAATCTTTTCTCTGCCTTTCCTACTCCTCCTACTCATAACGAATCTTGGGGTTATTTTGCTAAGAGAGTTCATTTTTACAAGAAAGGGCGTTGTGCTTAAAATTCACCCCTGAGGTACTCGATTATCGTGGATGAATTTCCTCGAAATGGTTGAACCTTAGCGTACTTGGAATACACGGTTAGTTAAGAAATCTTTTGGGCGGTTAAAGAATATTTCATGAATGCCAAGCTAAGCCAAGTCCTCAAGATTCCCCAACCTCAAGGTTGTGTTATATGCCTTCTCTAAATTGAAAAAGACAGCAAGACAGTGTTGTGTTGTGAATAAAAGCTACTCTGACAGTATTTTCAAACGAACTAGGTGATCTTTAAAGGAGAATCCGTTTTTAAAACCGCACTCATGACTGCCAAGAAGTTCACAGGATTGAAGTACAAAAGTTAATCGTATATTCAGGACACTTTCAAAGGATTGGGCGAGGACACAGGCAAGGGCTATGGGTTTATAACTGCTAGGAGAGGTTGGCGGCTTCCCGGGTTTAAGAAATGGTAGAATATTAGTTTATTTTTTCAGGTTTCGAATATTTTTTCCGATACCCAAACTTCATTAACAAATCTTAATAGCACTTCTGCAGCAGTGTAAGGAAGAGAAAGAAGCAAGCACAAGAAGAAACAAGACCGCTCCCTTAATTACTGTGCTGAGGTTTCTCAGCTACACAACATTTCAGGAATTTGCTTACTCTGCTCTTAAAACATCTCCCGGATATCAGCATCTTCTGCATCCTTGGAGCACTAAAGACTGGCGCTCGAGATGACTAGTGGTCTTTTTCACGCGTTTGCGTTGCCGGGTTCCCCTTCTAATTTTCTACCTTCACTGATCTGGCCCGGCGGATTCCCCATTGTGCCCTTTTTGGCGCCGAACCTGAAGCACTTAATCACGTCCTGCTGTTCTGCCGCCGATTCTCTCATTTCAGGAAGCGTCTTTTAGAAATTCCATTTCATCAACAGGGTTTTCTTGTGTCCTCAGCGGTTCTTTCTATTGGCGCTTCTTTCTAGCTTGGGCAAAGCGACAGGAGTGTGTGCTCTGCTGTGCAAAATTTCCTTCGAGAAACGCAGTGACTCCCATTCTAATTTCTTTTTCACGCTATCTGTCAGTACGGCATTGAAACATTGCAGGCATTGTATACTATTATGCACATTAAACCAATGTTCTGTCTTCGATCTCTAAGTTAACATGACCCCGGTCCTTGCGTCTTCCAATCTACATGCTATTACTACTCCTTTTCCCGTGAAAACGTTCCTGTATCCAGCAATTCACCGCCTGTCTCTTGGCCACTCCCCCGCGGTTGGAGTGTTTGAGGCCCACCTACCTACCTACTCCACTCCTTGCCCATGTGTGCGTTTGTATCAGCAATGCACCCTGGCCAATCCCCCGCCTTGGGTGCGTGCCATTCAGCCTTAGGCATCATCATCTGCAGGAGAGGCCTAGCTCCGAACTCCCGCAGACGAGGTTGGCTACGTATTGGGTGGCTGGTCCTATTTTCCTTTTCCCCCTCTGACTTTGCGCCTTTTGTCTTGTGTGGATAACGCACACGGTGACGTCTGAAATCTGTGGCAATCTCTACGCGGTCTCCCGGCCAGGGGAGCTCCCACTGGTCGCCTTCTCTATCGCCTCATGAGATGCATCTAGAAGCTTTTCAACGCTCGGCGCACGCAGCATTCCTGTGGCGATGGTGCCAAATGATGGTGGTGCTATCAAAATTAACAATCCAGGGCATGTGCGAGCTGCTCTTCAGACGGCCACTTCCATTTATGATGCAATAACTGAGGTAAGCCAGTTTAGACGTGGCGGGATTCTGTGCCGTTCACCAAACCTGTCGTGCGATAAAGATCTTCTAAACTGCTCTTCTTTAGGGTCTCGTCCGGTAAACAGCTTCATTTCTTTTCGTCTGGCCTGCACAAAAGGTTTGGTTAGCGGTGTGGACTCTTGCTTGTCTCCAGTTGAGACAATCGACCTTCTCTCTGCAGCGGGTGTTGTAGCTGTGTATTGCTGTAGCCGGAAAGTGAACAATGTGCGGGTGTAAACGGAAACGGTAATTGCCACTTTTGCGGGTAGTGCCTGCCCCTCGTAAATAAAAGCATGGCCCTTAATGTTGCGTGTAGATTCTCTTCTGTCTAAGCCACTGCAGTGCAGTAAATGCTGGTGATATGGCCATCGTGCTCATGCCTGCAAGTCCACCTTGCGGTGCAGCACATGCAGCATTGACCATCCATCGAATTTATGATCTGCAAATTCCACGGATTGTCATTCTCGGGATCATGAATTAAAAATTCTGGAAATAACAGACCGCAAGCGCTGTTCGCGGCGTGCGGCAATATCAGAAATGAAAGATAGAGCGCACGGCTATGCAGGTGTGTCAGCCCGTTCAGGAGTGACACTATATTCGTCTATTTCTCAGGCAAGAGTGACTGCTGTGGAAGCCTCCATGGCTAAGATGATTGAGAGGATAGTGTTCACAGTCACAGAGTGCATATGTAATGCTCTGGCAACACAGATTACTCAGGCCATGCTAACTGGAACGAATTCTGCCATGTCAGCCATGCCCTCATTAATGACCCAACACTCCTTGCCTGCGCTGTCTCAGCCCCAGGAACAGGTTACTGCTGTTTCACCTGTTCCTCGGTCCGCTAATTCAGATGATGTTCAAATTATTCATGATGCAGAGATAATGGATACAGATACGCGAATCCTCAAACGCAGTGGATCCCCCATGTCTAACCCTTCATCTCTACATCCTCAGCCAAAATCACAAAAGCAACAGATTGGCTTTAAGCCAAAAGACAATAGTTCAGCGCAGGTAGTTGCTGCTGCCCAGATTTCACATCTATTGGGGTGTTAAGTGTTCTCCAGCGGAACTGCCAGTCACTTCTTACAGCTTCAACAGACTTACTGTACCTTTTATCCCAACATAATCTAAACATAATTATTTTACAAGAAACTTGGCTTATATCTGCAAACACATTTCTATTTGCAAAATTATTCTTCATTTCAACGAGATCTACAGTCAAGAGGAGGAGGGTTACTGATACTAGTTTCTTCGAAATGTTGTAACAGGGCTACGATTACTTTTGAATCCTCTACTATGGACTGCGAGTTATTGGCTTTAGAGTGAAATTCCAGGGTGCTATCCCTTTTCATTTGCAAATGTTTATTTTCCTTGCGGTGTACAGGTTACCACGCCGCTATATCCCCTTCTACTTAATTGTCATAAGTCAGTTCTCTTGGCCGGCGACTTTAATTCTCATCATGTGTTGTGGGGCCTTAAGACAGCTTTCTGTGCTAAGCGCCTTTTGAGATTGGGTTACTGATAACAACCTTTCGTGCATAAATTCTGGTTCGGCCATAATTTTCCGCGCACAAATCCAATCTGTGTTAGATTTAACTTTCACCAGCCCTTGTGCTTCTGTACTCAATTGGTCGACTGTGGATTGTGGAACATCTAGTGATCACATACCTATCGCTTCTGATGTTAATTGGCACTTAACTCTAGCGTGCTCTCAGTTGATGTCATATATAAACTTTGACCACATTCAGTCCACTTTGCGCTCTACTTTTGCTTCGGCGGTTAATTCTGCTGAAGAGCATACATCAAAAGACATATGCTTGGCGACTGAGGAATGCCGGAAGGAGTCCGCATTTTTGGCGCGTACATCAAGAGGGAACACTTCAGCTAGATGGTGGAATGCAGATTGCTCGTGGGATTACAGATGCAGAAACGGTGCATGGAAGAAGCTCCTACGCAGTCAATGCCCGAAAAATTGGCATGATAATAACTTCATTGCGGCTTCTTTTAAACGCACATTCTCATAAGCGAAAGAAAATATGAATCTGAGAATTTTGATTTCCTAACAAAATCATGAAATCGCCGCAAACTGTTCGCATTCTTAAGACCGCGGAAGAAGATTTCGGTTTCACAAAAATTCACCCTCATGTGTTTTAACCCCGCAAAGAACAATAGATAGAATTGAGACAGTTGCCAAATGATTAGAGCAGCGTTGCTCGTCTGTACTTTTTTTGCGCTCCGCGTTTGTGGTGTCAATGAACCATATTCAGCATGTCCCTCTATTACCCTTTCCGAGCCTTCCCCAATAGTTTTGAGGTTACCAACTGCTGCTCCTAGCACTGATAGGATAACATCCAAAATATTAAGGATCCTCTTTGAGGAGTACTCTAACTACTTATTATAGCTGGTCAATTTTTCCATGAAGCACGCATGGATTCCGCCTGAGTAAAACATCGCCAAAGTGATCCCTTTAACTAAAAAAAAATGGTGGTGTCTAATCTCTGGATAATATTAGACCCATTTCATTGACATCGAACGTTGTTATCCTAACTGAAAGGGTCACGCTCATACGTGTTTCGGAGTTTGTTGACAGGAATAAAATCCTTAGTCCCTGTAAAATTGGTTTCCGTCAAAAATGTTTCATACGGAATGCACACACCGACCATGGGGGTCACATGCTTCGATCCCCAATGCCGCCGGATACCCACCGGTTTTTATGGGTACAGCATTTCAGCTGGTGCTCGAATCTTCTGGGTGTCTTGACCACAGGGTCTTGACCACAGTTTCTCTGACGGATCAGCGATAAGTTCCGCCGTCAACAACGTTAAATCCGCCTCGTGCGGTAGAAGCCCATTTTGTGGCCCCTTTTTTGCACCGCAGTCGTGGCCTAGGGCTCTGGGCGTCAGCTTCGGCTGTGTGAGATGGTTGGTTCAAAACCCACCGCTAAAAATGGGTACAAGCCACCCCCGGTCCGGCGCCCGGCTTCTTCAGGGGTGTGTGCTTGGAGGAGGCTCCGCAAACCCCGCTGCGCCCCTTCGGGGGCAAACCCAGTTTCGAACAAAACCTGCAAAGTTGGTTTGTGTTTCACTCCCAAGTGAAGAGTTCGGCTCAAGTCTCGTGTGCTCTAACCAGCGTCAAGTTCAACACTCATGTCCTTCGTCAGAAGCGATTCAGAATATCCCTGCGGTGCTGGGCAAGTCCGGTTTTTCCGGTTGTGCGACTTTGTGAGAAAAAAAAAACCGAAACTTATAGCGGACTTGTACAAGCCAGGCTCATCATAAGCCGACTTTCATTTCTGGCTCCTGAGGAGTACAGCTTGGTGTGTTTTCTGGCTATCTTGTGCAGTTTAATGGGAATAGGAATCGTCGAATACAAAGCATTTTTATCTTGGCGAAAGATTGCAGCATGGGTACTAAATTGTTATTTTTGTAACATTTGTTAATAGAAATGTGTTCGTTAAGAGATTAAAATGTGGGATTTTCGTAAGCAAAGCCCACATCAGTCGTGGTCGTGGTCTAGGGGCTTGGGCGTCCGCCTCGGCTGCCGAAGGTAGGTAGTTGGTTCGAAACCCACCGCCGGCCATCCACCGGTAAAAATGGCTACAAGCGTCCCCGGCTCGGTGCCCACGATGTGTACAACGAGGATGTACACAAGAAAGCGAGGATAGTAAATTATGCACACAACTCAATCTTTATTACGTCTTCCTCTCGACAGGTCGGGAGGACTTTGAATGACAGGTGGGAATGAGCGAAAGCAGGTTTTCCAACAGCAGAAAATGAGATAAATGCATCCCCTGTCCATCGTCGTTAAGCAATGGCTTGCAGTTTTGTGAGGCTTCACTGTCGCGTAGCGCTGCATAGGGGATATTTATAAAGGTCAGAAGGCTCACTGTTCGCTGAATAGAAGCAGACCTTTTCCTACGTCGTCGAACCCGTATGGTAATACTGACTCACTAAGGCTCTTGCGAACTGAGAGACCGGTCCATCGCACTTCTTTCAAGTTTAGAACACCCGAATTGCTTCAGATATCTGGCTGTTGGCAGTTTCGGTCGCGAGTGCAATGGGCGCGTCGTGTTTGATCTGACAAAGCCAACATGCCCGGATTGCGTATTGTCCCGCAGCTATACCTTCGCCAGTCGAAGTTCACAGCGCGGTGTTATTTGGCAGTACATTCCCGCACATTAATAGATCAGCATGCATAGGTATAATACCAGGAAATAAAATAACTCTGTTACCTCAGAGCCACAACGCTCTTTGTGTAACGCTGACTGCGTGACACCACAGCGTCCCTGAATACGGCAAGGTGAAGAGGTATTGACTCACTATAAAAACGGCAGCCCATTCGTACGAAGCACCCCTTGTTGCTGGCATGATTCGCGGCTTACGTCGGCTTGAGTTCTTGAGAAACACCATGCAAGCTAATTAGGAAGGTTACTCATAGTACTATACCGAGTATATTTTGATCCCGGATATGAAGCCCAAAAATGATATGAGACCAAGGTCTGGAGAAAAAACATGAGCACTTTAGAAACTCATCTGCGGTCCTGAAGGAAGTGACGAGTTGTGCCGCTAGCCCTAGGAAAACTCTAAGCCCAAAGGAAGCTCCTTGCACGTTGATTGAATTATCGTGTCTGATACGTTCATTGACACTCGCGGGGGGAGCCCCTGGTTGTGTAACAGATGGCTGGTGAGTGCGTTATGTGGGACTTTGCTGAGTTATGTAAATGCAGCGTGATACGACTGCCGCTGATGACGAGGCTTTCTAACGACAAAGTGATCTTAACGAGTGTAATTCCCCATTCCTTGTGCGCTTCTCGCGAGGGTTGCTTTGATGCATAGGTCTTGAGTAGAAGGATGATCATTACCACAGTGTACAACTAACGGGAAGAGTTGGCGCAAACACATCCTGCGCACTGTTCTGTACGATGCTTGTAGGCTGGGTTTACGCGGTAAACGTCGCTTGTGCGTGGCACCATCTCATTCGCCCACGACGTGAAGGCCGTCCTAGAGTGCAGTTTGTGGCCGCTGCGTATGTCTGCGTGTAGATCAGGTCGCAGACTGCCGCGTTGTTATTGCAGCTTATCTAAGCCAACATGAAATCTAGATTGATGGACACCTGCATCATGGCAAAAGAAAAGTTGGTTGGCGCCTCGCAATCAACCCCAAGGAGGTATAGAATGCTTTATTTGTTACATGCGAAAGTGGCCTTCGAGGTATGGTTTAGCACTCAATGAGTATTGTCATTTTCGAGCTCAAATCCAAAGTTACGAAGGGCTCCTGGCAAATGTCACAAAAAGCTTCCAGCGAGACCAGTTTTCTCTCCTATTGCTGGCTGGAAACCGCAATTGAGCCGAGCACTGCTCTTTAATAGCCCAACAATAATCTTGAATGACGAGGCAGTAAATCACAGCGTTTTATAATGATAGTCGAAATTTGATTTTTTTTTCGTTACACCGATTTAGAAACCTGGAACGCCAAAGCTTGGTAATTGAACCTCATTATCAAAAATCGGTTCGGGCTATCGGTTCTGCTGTAGTATTGAGGGAAAGGATTTTCGCAGTTCAAATTATTTTCTACTGTTTTCAGTTTGTGTTTTCTCTCAGACGGAGTTTAATGAAAGAAGTTGTGGGCGTGGTCATAATTGCTTTTGTGGATACAGTGAAATCCTAAAAATCGATTCCAAGTCGGGAAGTATACCGTAGTACCAAACGACCGACCAACCCATCGCGCTCTCTCAGTGGCTGGAGCGTTCGGCTGCTGAGGGTAAGTTCCTGGGATAGAATACCGGCTGTGGCGGCTGGATCTCAATGAAGCAAAATGCAAAAAAACACTCGTGCACTGTGTTATGTCTGTTAAAGATTCCAATCCAAAACTCTTGAATAATTCGTTCTTCATATTCCACGTATAGATTTAAGATGTTTAATTACATCTACCTCACCACTCGAATTGATTAATGAAATAATTAATTATTATATTTTTCAGAAGTAACTTTTACATGGTTACGCTGGTTGCGCGCTACAGGTTCTACTTGTGTGATGAAGTGGACAGGCAAGTGTATGGACTGAAGTTGCAATACCTCTGAACATTTTGCGCGTGAAAGTCGATGACATTATCATAACTTTAGAGGTAAACCAACAAGCTCAACTGCAATAACTGCCGCAACGTTCACTATATACCCATGGCGTAATAATTTGACCATCCGCCTCGTACGAAGGAGGTGCGGGGTTCGATCCTCAGTGCCGCCGGGTACCCGCCGGTGGTAAAATTGGCACAAGTTTTCCCATGGCCTGTCGCTCGGCTTGTTTGGGATGAAATGCTTGTGTAAAAGGGTCTTTGACCCTAACTTATGCAGACGAAAATACCATTTGCCATGGCGTTCTTTGGTTGCCCTTGTGCCATAAAAGTTGTCCTTGCGCCTTTAAAAACATTATCCTCATAATTGCCCTCACTAAGCATAGTCGGATACCACTCAAGAAGGCATCGGCAAATATCCCTGAAATGAGGCGCTCCAGACAATTTCGCCAACCGATTGTCAAGAAGTCGTGGTTAATCTCATTTAACGGAGGCACTTGCCGGTCCATTGCAATTTTAAACTGGAGGAATAACTGCGATGTCATGGTAACCGATCAACTCTATTGGCTGAAGGTCTTCTTTTCATGGACATTCGCAGCTGCGTTCTTGAGTTTGTGTCCAACTATGCTCTCACGCAGCGGTGACAACGCCTTGAACAATGAGTGAGCAGAATGGCGTAAAAGTCAAACTCATTATTGCCTGACTTTCGCCTGCAAATAACTGAATACAAACCGTGGAAAACAGACATCGGTTTCGCCCTGCTGCGGTAAAGGTTAAAAAAAAAACACATGCATAGAACGGTAAGTCCTTGTCGGGTTCTTGTCTACCGAGCGTAAATTTGGGGCAGTATTTTAAATACCGTTAAGTGTACAGTCATCTTAAAAATTCAGGGGCCACTTTGTTGACCTAAAGTGTGGTCAGGCGAAAGCATTTAGAGCGGTGTTGCTGCTTGTGTCACTGATGTTTAGTTAAGATGTTGATGAAGTACACAATTGTTTCTGACTCTTAAATGCTGGAAACAGTGGAGGGCGGTTGGGGGGCATCCGTGTGATTCAACGCCTTCCCGCAAACCCTCTGCAGCGTTCTTAAGCCAGACGAAAATTATTGTGGGAGTAAAAAAAGAATGAAAAATAAAGTGTCCAGCAGAACTACACATGCGTTGGCATGATGTAGCGTAGTCGTTAGCAGGCTCGGCTGCGGAACGGAAGGATGTTTGTTCTAATCCCACCGTGCAGAAGGATTTCTTTTCTTATAGAGTTGACGTCCATTGATTGACGGCTATATTGTGACACATTTCGCGGACCGACGGACGGACAACGATTAGCCAATAAAGGCTTCCGCGTTAAAAGTGAATTTCTGCTTTGCAATGAAAGTACGAACAATGGCGAAATGCTTACACTCGTCCCTACGAGAGCCACTCGGCCGCTCCTTATACAACTGCTGCATAGTTTGTTCCGAGTTGAGGCAGCCGATGTCCCGTCTCATTGATTGCGTGTGTTTATCGCTTTAGGCCATCATTTACTTTCTAGAAGTGCTTTTAACTGAACTCCATAGCACAGCCTTGTCTGTGTTGATGCACCTACAAGAAGCACGCGAAACAATTTTCTGGCTAGTCAATGGCATATTTAGAAAAACACAGTGCGAGCGAAATTGCGGACGAGAAAGGAAAGGAGGACAAGCGCTGTTAGAGGTCAACTGCACGAAGTGTCACGAAGAAAAGCCTATTCAGGCATAATTTGGTACAATACGAAACAGCAGTTCATATACGCTGTTGGAACAGCAGTGCCGTACCTTTGAGAGGCGCTGATATGAATCAGAACACCATCGGCACATCACCAGATATTATTCGCACTCTCGCTCCGGTTCGATCTAAACATCATTCCGTAAAATGGTCACTGCAAAGTCGGCTGCCCTGTGAAGGCTTCCAACAATTCTCTCATACAATCATACCTCAATGATGGTATGACTTGCGCTTAGAGCGCGGGAATCTGCATCACAATAAAGCGCAGCGTTGGCGACGCTAGCGGAGGCACGACACGAAGCTGAGCAGACAAGGCTCCAACATGTTGCGTGTAGCGACATCCTTTCGTGTGCTACTATCGCCCGAATAAGATGCATAGAACCCTCCTTTTTTAAACGTCTTTTCCGAATTCTTTACCCGTCTCCTCAAGTTGTTGACGGCACAATAGGTAAGAATTGTCGTGGAAAAAAAAAGACAACGATGAAGCGACGAAATGCCATGTGCAAAACATAAAATGAAAGCGAAAGACTGCGCTAATCTGCCATTTCATGCACTGCCAAAGGCTGACTTCCGAGACGAGGCCCCTTACTTCTGGTGCCTTCACTTTCGGGCGCCTGATGCACCAGCCAACCCCTTAGTCGAAGTCAGTGGTTTTCTCTCGAAGCAGCTCTCCAGCTTTTTGTTAATTTTTACATTTTCTGTGTTTGCAGTTTTTCTACTTCATACAAAAAAGGCTCGGAGTGCACCCATCTTTGTCTTCAAAATTCGAATCAAAGTTTCTTCAACCCAGCGTTGGTGTATTAGACGGCGCCACTGTGTACACCTGCCCCTGAGGGATGCTACGGGCAGGCAAACTAGATGTGTCATGGTTGCTCCTTTCACAGTGGATGCAACGCAGCGAACGGTGCGTACGCAAGCTCACTGTGTACGCCCAATTCACAGTCGCAATTAACGCGACAGCGTTAGAGCCTACATTGCGATGATAATCGGAGCGCCTTGTCACACCAATTCAGGTTTGGTCGAGAGGCTTGCAGCGTCACATGTTGAGCTGCGGAATGAACATGAATAAAACTAATGTTACATTGCTCCTGTATGTTCGTAGAAAGTCATTACGACATATAAGGATGTAGAGAAAAGTAATTGCACGGGCAAGAAGATTGGTGTAATGAGTTGGGGAGGGAATATATAACCATTCGTTTGCGACTCAGGCAAGCTACCACTATGTCACTGAGAGAGGTTCGTTCGACTCGGTTAAAGGCTGAGCTCTATAGACGTGCCGCTTGCCTCGTCGCGCGGGCCTGCACCAACAGAAAATTTCACTCGTCACCCGGAAGACCCCCCGCAACTAGCCAATCAGACCCCACTGGTCGTTTCCGGTTTGTCACATAGCTTCTCCTCCAGGATCTGCCTTCGTCTCAACAAACGCATCGTCGTCTTGGACATAGCTGCTGTAGAGAAAATATTTGCTGTGGTGTGAGGCAGACCCAAAACATTTACATAATAAGAACAATCTGCATTTCAGTTACGGATGGCTAAAACGCTTGGAGTGGGTTATACGGGCAGGGCACTGCAGGGAGAGATGGGTGCAGAGCCGCGGATACTGGTGCTCAATCCACCGTGTCGCTGGGCTCCAACTGTATATACGTGCAAGAACACTCGCGGCGAGTACTGTCACTTGCATATAACAGTTTGCTCACTTACAAGCAGATTGCGATGACAGTTTACGACAGTGTTTTTACTAAGCCGGAGTGCGCAGACACCAAATGAAAGCACGCCTCCCCCTTGAATCCGTCATGTGACTTCGTCTCCGCAAGCACGCCGGCTTGGTCATTGCCACTGCAGGTACACCGCTGCCGTAGAGAAATATTTATTTGCCCTGGCAATAGGGCACACCCACAAAATTTTAGAGAGAAAACAGGTCGCGCGCGTGTTTGCTAAGCTCAAGTGCGCAAGCGCGGAGACCGCTGTGTGCATGTCGCTGGTGCACGTCGACTGCTTGGAGGTTGTCCACTAAGCGACGGAGAGAACGTCGCCGCGCCGCCTCGTCGCATCGCTCGGTTTTTCACGCACATTCAGCCCACTCTGAAAGGGAGACCCTGTGTGCCTTGCGGTTTATAACGTGGTCTAGCTTGATTTGTTATGCATGCTAATAAGTGTGTGTAATTTAAAGTCAGTACTAATTAAGAAAGGAGCAAATAAACATTACCGCTTCCGCGTCATACCCTTGAGGCGGAGTGTAATTATCCTCCTAAATTTAACGCTTTAAAAACTGAACCAAAGGTGGACAAAATGTGGCAAGACAAAAACCCGAACCACACCCGGGAGTTTCCGCTGGCCGCCGAGTGTGGGTGATCGCAGCCAGCGCTGATTTTCGGTAATAATGAACCTGCAATCAAAGGTAGAAATCCATTGTCATGAATATTAATTTCTCTTTCTTCCCCTAGCAAGGCCAGACAAGGAGCGCATAAAATGAATGTACATTTAATCATGCGGACTCTTTTATGCATTGTGGCATGACACTTTTATATCACCTTTATTTTATCGGATGCAATGACGGAGCAGGGAAGATGGAGAGACATGACGATCTTGAGACAAGTTCCTGCCATGCTTCTTGTGCTGTTTAAAGCGGGATTCCTATGGGGGCCAAGGAGGCGGGGGAGAGGGGGGAGTCGATGGCGTGTGTGGCCTTCCAGCGAAACCCATGCCCCGCGGTTGAGAGGCGAGCTATAGGGCACCAGTCTGGTTTCGGCTGCCGCACATCTGTCCAGTTAGCTCGTGTACCCCATTTGTTAGAGTGCATTCTCCAGCTGGCCGCCTCCCCGTGGAAAAGGGAGCGTTTGTGCCGGCCGTGCAATACCTCCCTAATCCACGGAGGGTGGTTCGCAGACGAGCACCGACGCCCAAAGGCATGCCCCTTTCTAGAGCGCAGCTCTTGCGCCCGTTCCTGGGGTGAGCCACATCGCCGTCGGCGTAACAGAGTGAACAAGAGTGCCACCGCTCGCTCATAGGTGGCGCCATAGTGGTGGCGCGGTTAAAGTCCCTTGATAATTTTAAAGTACCGCCACTTATCGAACTTCGCAGCCGCCGCGCAACCTAATCACTCCCTCCTCGTCTCGCAATGCCGGGCTAGAGTGCACTAGAATAGTCGGGCCGCAGGCATCTGGCTGCACGCCGGGTTTCGCTTCACGCCGATTGGTCTCCCTACCGCTGCCAATGGAAACGCGCGCCGCTTGTGTTTTTGATGCGATTTCTTTTCGGCTCACGCCATTTTTCGCCTAGCCTGGGCGCAGCGGACGTTGCACGCATCGGTTTATGTGCTCTGCGCTCGCGTATGCCGGGCTCCTGTGCTTTAACATGCAGTAATAGGCGTGCGGATAGCTTCGCCGTTTTAACGAACCCGCAAGGAAAGCGGGATGGCTTTCTGAGCATGCAGCGGCTTCACAACACTCCCAGAAAGGACTTCGTTCCGACAACGAACAGCGTAGCAGCACTGTAGATACTTATTTGTACTACAGCTGAATTTCGAAGGAGTTGAAATTCTAGAGGCCAGTGTACTGTGTTGTCAGTGCACATGAAAGAGCCTCAGGTGGTCGAAATTTCGGGAGCCCTTCACTACGGCGTCCCTCATAGCCTTTGTCGCTTTGGGACGTTAAACCCCCATAAACCAAGCCAAACCTAATTACCCCTCATGTATTAGAGGTCGGTAATTAGGTATCATTATTTAGTCTTTTACTACCTCCAGTTAAGTTACTGTCCATTTGATTACATTCGGGGCACAGCCGTTTCATTCAATGGTTACTTCTAATTAGGTTCTGATAATAATGTGTTACTATTTATTCTTTTACTACGTCCGGTTTAGGTACTGTTCATTGAACATTTAATTCGCTAATTACTTCACAATAAATAGGGGTCGGTAATTTGGTGCTACCATTTGGTCCTCTAAGACGGACAATTTTTAGCCGTTTTATTCACTAATTAGGGGTCACAACTTTGACTTCTCCAACTCAAGTGCTAATAATTTCATTTACGTTTCACTGCATTGGCATTATGGCAGGTCTTATTCTCCATTTACACTTAAGAAACTAACAGCCACTAATTAGCAGTCTCTACTCATTCACTCTTTACCTGTGTACTGTTAATCAGAACTTCTCTTATGCTTCTCTCCTATGCGTCACATCACAATCGCCATTATACCACCATACTCAACAAACGTCATTAAACGCACGGCACCGGTTTTTCCGCTCGACGGTTTATAAAACGATTTCGCATTAAAATTCAGGAGGTCAAGTGTGACAGCACCTATTATTGTGGTCGATGACTGGTTGCCGGCGTCGCTGACACTGTCCCGTACGACACTCTGTCATATGGTTCAGCTGTAATTCACTAGAGCCGCGTTCAGATAAGGAAACCGAACACTTGGCCTTGCCCTGCACTCGCGACTGTTGTATCGTAAGGCCTGCCAAACTTGGTACAAGCACTTTATATGCCGACACGGACTCAACAAATCCTAAAACAGATAGCTACTGCCAACGGCAATACTAAGTTGGATACACGCACTTCAACACCTTATTTCGTGGCACAGAAAGTTTATGAAGTTTCAAATGCACAAAGAAATTTGTTTCGCTTAAGAACGTCTTATTCAGAAGGCATTAACAGAAACGAAAACTACCCGCAAAATAACTTGCAGCATTACCAACGCTTTTACCACCATCTAAGAAGAATTGCTACCTGAGTGAGACCCCCGCCAGTCCAAAAACACGTGCCAGCATTCAATGATGCGGATGGCCTACGGGCGCCTGGAAGAAAAAGCGTGCCGTGTGCAGCGTTAAGAGCCGGCGCGGGAGGGGAAACGAGGAGGAAAGCGTCGAGCGGAGGAGAGTGTCGGTACTTTATATCATCAAGGGGTTTCAATCCACAAAAAAAAAATATTGTTTCGCATGAGAACGCCGTTATCGGACAGATTAAGCATAAACCAGAACTACCCACATAGTAACTTTCAGCGTTAAAAATGCTTTTACCACCATCCATGAATATTTGCTGACTCAGTGAGACCCACAGCCAGCCCCAAAACATGCGCCAGCCAGCATTCAGTGCTGTGGATGGCCGAAGGGCTCAAGGACGAAAAAGCATGCCGTGTGCAGCGTTAAGATCCGGCGCGAGGAGAAGCGAGGAGAATACAAATTAATAATACAAGTTAACGGCACTCTCCTCTGCTCGGCGCTTTTCTCCTCGTTTCTCCTCGCGCACCGGCTCTTAACGCTGCACACGGCACGCTTTTTCTTCCTGGAGCCCTTCGGCCATCCACAGCACTGAATGCTGGCGCATGTTTTTGGCTAGCTGGGGGTCCCAATGAGTCAGCAAATATTCATAAATGGTGGCAAAAGCATTTTCGACACTGAAAGTTACTTTGTGGGTGGTTTTGGTTTCTGTTTATGATGTGTGATAACGGCATTCTTAGGCGAAAAAATTTTTTTGTCTGTTGATTTGAAGCTCCATAATCTTTTTGTGCAACGAAATAAAATGAAGTGCTTGTATGGAAATTTGTATTGCCGTTGTCAATAGCTATCTTTGTTAGGGTATGTTCAGTCCAAGCGCGCATATAAAGCGCTTGTATAATGTTTGGCAGCCTTATGATAAGATAGTCGCGAGTGCAGAGCAAGACTAAGTGTTCTGTGTCCAAAAGTGAACGTGGCTCCAGTGAATTACAGCTGAACCATAAGACAGAGTGTCGTACGGGACAGTGTCAGCGACGCCGGCAACTACTAATCGGCCGCAATAATAGGAGCTGGCACACATGACCAGCTAAATTTTAATGCGAAATCGTTTTATGGACCGCTGAGTGGAAAAACCAGCGCCGTGCGTCCGATGGATTTGTTTGAGTCCAATGGTACCATGGCAAGTGTGATGTCATGCATAGGAGAGAAGCGTAAGAGCGAACTGATTAACTGTGTGTGGCAAGGAGTGAATGAGTGGTGACTGCTAATTAGTGGCTGTTAATTTCTGAAGTGTAATTGGCGAATAAAAATGGCCAGAACGCCAGAAATGCACTGAATGTAAAGAAATTGTAAGCACTTGATTTGGGGAAGTCAGAGTTGTGACCGTTAATTCATGAATAAAACGGCTAAAAATGCTCCGTAATAAAGGACTAAACGATAGCTACTAATTACTGACCCATAATTAATTAGGAGCAATTAGTGAATGAAACGGTTAAAATTGCTTTGAAGATAATCAAATGGGCAATACCTGTACTGGACGTAGTAGAGGATTAAATAGTGATACCTAATTACCAACCTCTAATCAGTGAGGAGTAATTAGTGAACAATACAGGTAAAATGCCCCGAATGTAAATAAATGAACAGTACATGCACTGGAGGTAATAATGGAGTAAATACTGACACGCAATTATCTATCCCTAGTTAGTGAGAAGTGATTAGTGAATGAAATTACCAAAATGCTCCAAATGTAGTCAGATTAACAGTACTTGAGCACGACGTAATAAATGACCAAAAAGTAGTACCCAATTAGTTAGCGCTTAATAGTGAATAGTAAGGATTGACTTAATTGTGCAAACTTGTTCGAGTGTATTCATATTAGTAGTACCTGAACTAGCGGTAGTAAAGTACTAAATAGTGGAAGCTAATTACCGACCCCTTATTAAGGAAAAGTAGGAAATAAATGAGCGGTCTTTAATTGCAGTCGTCAGTGCACTGATAACTTGACTGAATTTTGGGAGTAGCGCAGCCCAAATTTCGGTGTGACAATCGAACTGGCCGTGGTCCTTCATACTTCGATATCGATTTTGGTCCAGTTATCTAAGCCAATTTTCGGGAGACCGGTGCCCAATTCTGGGGATGGCCTGGTCAATATTTCGGTGCAACCATCCAAATGGGCATGTTTTATTATACGTGTATATCAATTTTGGTATAATATGGCCAAGGTCAATTTTTGGGTGAACCGTGCCGAATTTTGGGGGTGACCCGGGCCACCAAAGTCCAACTTCAAGTAATGGTCGGGTCATCACTAACCCTGGTTGTGTCTGTCATTTATAGGCAAAGTGTCATGACTATGCTTGGCTAAATGTTATAGTGTTCCTATGGAACTGTTGCTATGCAGCTGCTTTATAAGCAAGCAAGAAAAGTTCGCTCGGCATAGCAGCCGTCGTATTAGTGCTTTAGCATAAAAAAAACGGACAGCAATGCTTTCACAACCTGAGCGGAATGCTCCCGACCACTGCATAGCTGTAGATATCAACTTAAATCATCCGCGATCACTTTGCTACTCTGTCAACAGAGCCTGTGTCTCTGCCAAAAGAAAACTGCAGTCACCACCCACTAATACTTGGCAGCGGTATTCAAAGCAATTGCAACAATAGGAGAAGTACAATCAGGAATGGCTAGCGCTGATCATCCCTTCATGTAAGGGATGCAGATATCGCAGAACAAGCTTGAAATAACTCATCTCTAAGACACTATTTGGGTTTCAGTAAAAAAAAAACGACTTATTCCTTGTTATGAAGGGTGTGCGCAAGCTCACCTTTTCAAATGCATGCTGTTCAGAGTCAAAATAAATATTTACGGTGCTGCTACGCTGTTTGTTGTCGCAACGAAGTCCTTTCTGCGAGTGTTGTGAAGCCGCTGCATGCTCAGAAAGCCATCCCGCTATCCTTGCGGGTTCGTTAAAACGGCGAAGCCATCCTCACGCCTATTACTGATTTTTAATGCACAGGAGCCCGGCATAACGCGGGTGCACAGCACATAAACCGATGCCTGCAACGTCCGCTGCGCCCAGGCAAGGCGAAAGATGGCGTGAATCGGAAAGAAAATCGCAGGCAAAAACACAAGCGGCGCGAGTTTCCATTGGCAACGGCAGGGAGACCAATCGGTGTGAAGCGAAGCTCGGCGCGCTGCCAGATGCCTGCGGCCCGGATATTATAGTATACTCCAGCCCGGCAATGCGAGACGAGGAGGGAGCGAGGACTTCGCGCTGCGGCGGCGAAGGTCTAAGAGGGTCGGTACTTTAAAATTATCAAGGGACTTTTCCCACGCCTGAAGGCGCCGGTAGCATGTGCGCGTCTAGGTTGCTTTAGGCGGTAAAGCAGCTGAATGGGCTAGTTGGTTTTGCATCTTGGTGAAAAAACAGCGCACAAGCAGACACAGACAGAAAGAAGGGGACAAGCGCTGTCCCCTTCTTTCTGTCTGTGTCTGCTTGTGCGCTGTTTTTTCACCAAGATGCTTTAGGCGCGTCGTGCGCGCCGTCGTCCACCACCACTGCATGAGGTGGTAGGGTGGCCAGGGGAGGGGAGGTCAGTATTCGGCTTCATGCGCTGCCTCCTCGCAGTCGCGCCACACCACTCCGTTGCCGTGAAGGGCGGTGACGTGTGCTGGACCCGATTGATTGTCTGAGTCGGTCATGCCACTCAGAGTTTTGTCGTCTTAGTATAAACCGTCTGCGTAAATAATCCAACACAAAGTAGTCTCAGCCAGTTGTGTGTGAAGAATAAGCGACGCAACATTTGGAAATGCTTCGTCTGCAGCTGATGCTATACAAGCTGCCTGAGCGCAGGCTAAGCATCGTCCCCCAAGAGGACCCTGCTGTTCGGTCGCCGAAACACAAGCTCATCGCCACAGCCGAGTGCCTAAGTGTTCGCGGTGCTGAAGTAGAGGCTAGGTGTCAAATTTCACATTAGGGAGTATCGTAATCGTCGATGGAACATTTTGTGACGCGTGCATGCTCCACCCTTGAGGTGGTTGGTTTTCTACCTCATGTGAATGCCGGCAATCATTCGCTATGAAAGGCCGCGGATGTAGCGCCGGTTTGTGCTGAAATCATAAGAGACCTGAGCTCCACAGCCACCCAGAGCTGAAATACACTCGGTAGCGAGCTATTAACACATGAGTGTTAAATACCGATAAAGGAGACCAAAAACTGAAGAAGCGGGCATCAAGCATAGCGAAGGTATCCGGAGTAAATTCCGACACCTGAAGTCGTTCAACGCTAATGAAAACTTCAGTTAACGAGTGGTTTTTCCCTACCTTTTCGCTTGGATTCTGTTGGCGTCAATGTGATGATGTGCTCAGTAGCCGCAGATCTTATAGCGAAGTGGTAGTTGCAAAGTTGAGTCGAGAAATAGATGATTTTCTTTCGGCTCTTTCTACTTGCGCGCCGCTTCGTTCTTCCCATTAAACTTCATGCATTCGTGAACGTTCGCCCAGTTCAATAACGCACTGCATATACAGTAGTGAAGGGAAAGATGTGATATCTGCAGTTTTTTCTGTTAATTCCAAATATCACAAATATAATAGAAAAGAACTCTATGAAAATTTGGAAAACTCTTAATTCTTAATGCGCTAGTCGGGCTCCTGTTCTTTTGGGTGTAAACTGGACCACCTAACAGCGTGCAGAACAATTCAACAGCCACTTCTCACAAGTTTTTACGGACGAATTTCTCATTTACAATCCACTGCTGATTCCTGAGGCCGATATCTAGATTCCCTTTTCATACATTCACATATCTGCGCTTGGCGTGGCTCGTGCAATTGAACGCCTACCCCACCACACTAGCCCAGGACCGGTTGGCATCAACGCGAAACTTAAAAATAACCTGCCAGCACACAGCTTTCCTGCTATCTCTCATTTTCCAACAGTCACTCGATACGACATGTGGCCAGAAGATTGGAGGTCCGCTTTTGTAATCCCGGTATTTAAATCTGGAGACAGATCCTTTCTTAGTAATTACAGGCTAATTTCACTAACCGCGATATGTTGCAAGGTACTCTAACTCAAAATATACATTAACAATATCACTCATTTTAACCAGAACCACTTGCTTCATAACAACCAGCATGGCTGCCGCAAACATTTATCGTGTCAGACAGTTATTTGAATTAATAACGGATCTTCATAAAGAAATCGACTCTTCCCTCTACATTGACTCTATCTTTACTGACTTCTCTAAAGCCTTTGACCGTGTGCCTCATAACCGCCTGATGATAAGAATACGCAAGCTGCAGCTGGATCAACATACTACGCAATGGATTAACGCATTTCTAATAAACTGCTTTCAGTCTGTTGATTTAGGGGAGGTTCTTATCAAGGCGTAGAGGTGTTGCTCCAGGAGTACCTCAGAGTTCGGTGCTGGGTCCACTGCTTTTCTCTATACATATTAACGACATCACGTCGAACATAACATCCACAATACGAATATTTGTTGATGACTGTGTAATCTACCGAGTAATATCGGGCCCTGGCGACATCATTGTCTCCAGACTAATCTTGATGAGCTAACTCATTGGCGCGGCAGGTGGCAAGTGGTAATTACTGCAGATAAAACTAAACATCCGAAGTTTACTTCATCTGCTAATACATGTCCTAATGCCTACACAGTTAATAATAGTATCATAGTAGCGTATCATATTATCATAGTATAGCGTATTATAGCATAGTATAATGGTATCATAGTAGCGTGGGTAAATATCTCGGTGTAAATTATAAGTCTAATTTATTCTGGAGCACTTATATTGAAATGATCACTACCAAAGCCTTAAAAAAAATTTGGTCTTCTTAAACGCCACTGCACCAAGCCAACCACGACACAAAATTACACGCATTCAGCATGCTAATCAGGCCTGAGCTAGAATACGCGTCAGTGATCTGGAACCCTCATTATACCTATCTTATTAACATGTTGGAATCTATAGAAAACAGGGCTGCTCGATTCATCCTTTCCCGTTAGTCTCGGTGTCACAGTTTAACAACACTGAAAATATCTCTCCATAGTCCGCTGCTGGTCATGCGCAGAAAATTCAGCCGTTTATCTTTTTTTCATACTCTCTACCACAGCAACAAAATATTTGCAAGTTCACATCTGCTCCTGGAACCGCGCACATCGGCTCGTGTAGATCATATGAAGACGACTAAGCTCATTTTCACTCGGACAGAAATATACAAATACTCACCTTTGGTCTTGGCAATTGACGAGTGGAATACGCTTCCTTCTAGCACTGCGGCTATCGATGGCTGGAATATCATTTCAAACAGCTCTTTGGTCATACTTAGAAGATTCTAATGTAGAATGATGTGCGTTTTTTTTCTGTGTCGCTGTGTGTTCACTTCTTTTCTTTTGTTTGCTTCAGTGGGTGCGTGTCGCCCGTAACGTTCCTTGAAATGTTAGATGCCATGTTTGTAAATTCTGAAGGTGGGATTTTTGTTGCTTCTTGTTGTGGGATTTGCTTCATGTGCGTTTTATGAAGCACTTGTTCCTAGCCTTTATTTAAACTGGTTACTGGCTTATTAACTTGTTTATTTCTGTCTTCAGCCGTTTATATTCTGTGTTGTATATTTGTTAAATTTCTTTTCTTGAATCACCCTCCTATGTAATGCCCCGCATTGGAACTTTAAAGCTTTCAAACAAATAAATAAAAATAAGTTAATAAATTTGTGATTCTTAAATACATTATGATGCAGTGATGCCCTCTTCTTCCGTCAGGAGATGCTGGGGGCGTAAATATTTGCCTGAAGCTTATTTTCCATTTTTGTCCTTTCGTTGGCGCTTCTGATTGCGTTATTTTCCGTCTCTTCTAAATTTTTATTAATTTGAGGCATAGCGCCGCATGGCGGTGCAAAAGCCCTCCGGCCTGAAGAAAGGTACGGCGACAGAAGACCGAAACAAACATGATGACGCTGATAGTTTTTTTTTTTCGATGTCAGAGATGTCATACACCACGAGTTTGTCACAAAAGTGCAGGAGGTGAATCAGGAGATTTATATCCGCGTGCACCAATGCATGCGTGATGCACTGCGACGCCGTCGCCATGACTTATGGGCATCAGGACAATAAAGGCTTCTCTACGATAACGCAAGCCCGCACACTGCTCTCAGCGTGGAAAATTTTTTCGCCAAGCACAACATTACTCTACTTCCTCATCCGCCATACTCGCCTGGCCTCTCCCTATGCGATTTTTCCTTTTTGCTCCCTTAAAGAAAGCCCTAAAAGGTCGCTGGATGGTGAGCGCGGAGGCCATTTAAGCCGCCACAACAAAGCAGCTGACAGCCCTGCAAAAATCAGCGCTTTACAACTGTTTCCAAGACCTGAAAAAGCGTTGGAAGCTGTGTATAGACTGCAAGGGAGACTATTTCGAAGGGGTGCTGCGCAATTCAATATTAAACGCATCTTTTAAATGGACACACTCTCGGTACTTTACGGACAAAGGTTGTATTTCCTCCATAGACCTTACGACCGTAAAAAGGGCCAAGGAACATTGAGCAATACATGGAAAAATCTAAACCCTTGGTGGTGTCCCCGCGTTCTCCGGCAGTCTGAGGGAAAGGCGACGCGGAAGTGATGCTCACATGTGGCAGAAGTGCCAGATCCAGGCGTGATTGGGCAGGAGGGGCATGAATTCGGCCGTGCCCACGTTCGCCACTCGTGCCGTGAAGCGCAGCAAGCGACGGCTCTCGTACAGCCAGCCTGCGAGACCGCACACACGCGCGAGCTGTAGCATCACCGTGTTCTGTTATTGTGTCAACACTCTTTCAGAGGTGAATAACAGTGCAGCAATGAACAACGGCTAACCAAGGGACCTCAAGTTGCTGCGTTCTGCTCAGATCCGAAGGGTACAGGGGATTTTTCATGCAGGCAAATGCGGATCACAACTGACCGGTACACACCTGAGTGTTTGTTCCTTGTGCCAAAGCTCCCAGCACTAGGAGATGGCCAAAAGGCACGCAAAGTGGTCATTTTTGTTCATAATGAGCGGTAAGGCAATGTTTTCGCCTTCGCCTGCACGATAATCCGTGCTTAGTTCCAAATCATTTTCATGGCGCGCTTGTTTTTGCGCTCGTGATTATCCGCCATGTTTTTCAGTGTCAAATTTGGGAGCGCTATAACACAACGAACCTATTCTAAGTCTATTCATTGGTGGCGCCTCGACCGCCTTCGACGCACTGTCATTATCACCGGGGTTAGTCAGTCAGCGAGGCGGATAACAGTGTAACAGAACCAAATTACGTTTCTCATTATACACCGGACTAGATTCCATTTAGGGCTATGCCTATTTTTATGCTTTCTCGTAGTTTAATTGCTGCACTCAGCCAAACCCACTGGTATTCTGGCCATGGTGCTAGCCACTGCGTATCACAGGGGTCTAGCACATTGAATTCTTCATTTTTAACGCCATAGTGTTAATGGGATCGTGTCGCTGAAAATTCAGCGTCGTCGGCTATGGGCAAAAAAGGCACGCTCTGATCCACTGAGAAGCAATCAAGGAGGCAGGTTGGCCTCCTAGGTAACGTAATCTTACGGCGTCATAATAACCTGCCCACCGAATTGTCATCAAACTGCGCACCGTGGCGGATGGAACCTAAATTAATGATTGGCCATGCGAGGTTGCTAGGAAAGAGTAACCTGAGTCACACAAGCCCCACCGGTGGCAGCAGCTATCATCGTAAGGCAGTGGCATATCGATTAGCAGCTGTACCACTGCGCCACGGGTGGCATGAGGACTCCCAGCGATCTATGAATATTAGGCAGAGATTAAACAATTCTGCATATATGGGCATTAACCCATTCAATCTATCGCGTCAAACTGTCGAGGCGGAGCGTATAAGGGTCCTTTCCATTTTATTTTAAAGATCAGTTATTTTTCTGTGTTTTTCTAGCTTCTCGGAGCGACTGGTCGTGCTTTTGCGAGTTCCGGCAGGCCAGAGATCAGCAGTGACGGCTGATCTTAGATTTTGGATTTTGGATTTTGGCTGATTTTGGGTATGTGCCGTTTTGTAATGGGAACAACAACATCAGCAGTGACCAATTCCTGATCACCACCTGGCAACTGGGCCCTTTCTGCGGTTTCGAGGCTGCGTTTGGAAGTCCTTCAACATCACTGACCCTTCCCTCGAGGTCCTGGACGACCGTTGGCGGTTTTTAGCCGTTTTTTGCGGTTTTTACTGCATTTTTATGGTCTGGGACTTAGCCGCGGCTGGTTTCCGCCGCGGTCACGGAGGAGAAGGACGAAGTCTCTCTCCCTGGCCGCCTGAGCTCTCCTGTGGCCTCGGGGTCCTTCAGGGCGCCTTTTCCGGCTGCGTTTCGTGGTCCGGGCCCTCTCTGCCGGCGTCGCGACCGGTCCGCGGGCCGGCTTGCGATTTTTCGACCGTTTTTGCTGTCGGGGTCTTCACTGCCGGCTGTCCGACTGCGGCCGCCCGTGGCGCCTGCCCCCCTGGGTGGGGCAACGCCTCGCCGCACCGGAAATCGACGCCTACACATTCAGGTTGGCCTACCATCGCACTCCCGCGCTCGATCGCGGTTCTGCCGGCTTCCTTTTTTTGGGACGCTGGCGATTTTTCGCTGCTTTCGTGAGGTACTGCGGATCTGAGACTCGCGCTGACGCTTTGCCCTAGCGAGGCCTAGGGCCGGATCCACCCTGTCCGTTGGTGGCCGGTCTGGCTTTCACCCGCGTCCTCTAGGATGTGCGCCTCGCGGACGCCTCCTGCTGCGTCGCCCTCTCGGGCGAACTAACCGGTAGTTACCCTGGACTGACTGTCCCCGGATGCCAGTTCGAGTTCCGGGCAGACATGCGTGAGTGCCACCAACCCACGGTCGGACTTCTCGGAAGCCGGGGACACGCCTTGCGGGCGTCTGCGAGGAAAATCTACGGCCGGCCGGGACATCGATTCCGCTCGAGGACAACACTTCTGCAGCCGCCCTCGGGTCGCGTGCCTCACCGGACTGCGTGTTGACCTCGGGCGACGACTCTCTGCCACAGGTCTCCTGCACGGCCGGCGTCGGGCCAGGCCCGCACGTGGCGCAACGGGAGCCCCTCCCGAGGAGCCTACGGACGTTGGGGTCAGGGTTGACCTGGCATTTACTGCGATGCCCGAGTTTCTCGACGTCACCCGCCTTCAGGAGCGCCTGACCGCAATCCTGAACTCGGACAAAAACAAGATTTGCGTCCAGGCCCGCACGCTGATCTCGCAGACGTTTGGAGAAATTGAGCTCCGCTGCGCTGAATACCGCGCACTGGCGTCCGTCGTCAGGGGCAGCGCGGAGGTCCTCCGCACCATGTGGAGTGCGGAACGTCGCGACGCCGTGGAGGCGAGATCTTGGGCATTGCTGGAGGAGTCGAGGCTGCGGGCGGGCCCAGTTTCGGCTGTTGCGGCCACTTTCGCCTTTGTCGTCCACGGAAACGATCCTCACGCGACGACGATGACAGCGGGGCCTGCCCAGCCGGCATCCCCATCCACTAAACAGCGACAACAAGATGTGAGCCATGTTGCCTTTTTAACACCGGTAACACCCACGACCACATCTTCCCAGCAAATACACACCATCAAATCAAACATCATCCGTGAGCAAAAGGGCATAGGCCCCGTCGTTTTCAAACCTTCCGCAAACGGCGTTCCCATTTTAGCCTGTCCCATAAAAACTGAAATGAAAATATTTGACAGAAGTTTGTCTGGCTGAGAAATTAATTTAGGGGAAGGACGACTAACGCCAACCAAGTTAATGTATTTAAGGAGCGCGGATTAGTTGTTTTATTCATATTTTTATTTGAAGTATCGTCAGTGTATAAACAGATTATAAAAATCAAGGCATAGAGTAAAAACACCACAAATACCACGTAGCTGTAGTCAATGGAAAAATGACACAATACTAGAAAGTGCGATTGGCAATATCAGCAAAAAAAGAAAAAAAGAAGAAATGGACGGCAGTATGGCGAAGGAGAATAGCAAATAAAACGAAGTCCTGGGTATCTAAAAACAGCTCACCAAATCGGTTAGGGCAGATTTGAAGAGAACTGGGTCAGTGATGTTTACTAACGATGCAGGCACTCTATTCCATTCAGTTGAAGTTTTTTCAAGAAATGATGTTGAGAAGGTCACAGTTTTGCATTGTGATATGTAAACTGTATTGGTGGTCATGCCGAGCAGAGAAAAATGGGGTAGCTCAATCCGAAGTGACGGGAGTGACGCGTTATTATAACAGGTTTTGTGAAAAAGACTCATGCGTGATACCTTCCTGCGGGTAGCGAGTGCTTGGATGTTTAGAGCGGCCTTCACTTGAGTGACACTTGCAGTGCGCTTATAATTAGCTAAGATAAAACGGGATGATCGTTTCTACATTGTTTCTAGTGCTTGAGATAAAGTTGCGTGATCCTGGTCCCACATTTACGAGGCATATTTCAACTGTGGTCGAACAAAGGTTGTGTATAGCTTGAATTTCAGTGAGGATGCTACAAAGTACAAATTAGGTTTTTGAGATAACCTAGAGTTCTATTTGCTTTGGATGTTATGAATTCTATGTGTGACTTCCAGGAGAATGTCTTAGCTACCTGAACACCAAGGTAGCGATACGATGCGACGGATTCTAACGCCAGGTTGTTTGATATGTATGTGGGACACACTGCGTTAAAATGGGAAAAACACCTCAACTTACATTTTTTAATGTTAAGTTGCATTTGCCATGGACGGCACCACTTAATCACGTTAATCATGTCGGATTGAAGGAATTGACCATTGGTGTTATCGTTCGTTATTTGCGGTATATACCATAGTCATCAACAAACAACCACATCTGTGAAGAAACTACATACGTAAATCGTTAATATAAATAAGGAACAAAAGATTGCCAAGAACCGATCCTTGTGGTACTCCCGATATGACTGATGCCAGTGGGTAGTTAGTGCATTAACAGTAAAAAAATTGCACACGGTTATTAAGGAAAAGGTGGATCCAGTCAAACAGTGTTGGGTAAATTTTTAAAGAGCGGAGTTTATGGAGAAGGGAGTGGTTAACTTTGTCAAATGCTTTTGAGAAGTCAAGAAAGATGAAATCAATTAGCAAACATGAATACAAATGAAGTTGCACGTTGTGAGTTAAGGAAAAGGTTGTGTTTCACATTGCAATGATTTGCGAAACCCTTAATGAAAATGAAACTTAAATGAGAAAAAAAGTTAATCTCTTCTAGGAAGTTAACAAGGTGAGCAAATATATGTTCCATTATTTTGCATGGGGCTGACGTAAGTGGTATGGGCCTGTAGCTGAACGGGCCGTGCTTTTCACCAGACTTATAAATAGGAATCACCTTTTTGGTCTTCCAATCATTGAGTAATGATGCAGAATTCAGAGACTTGGAGAAAATACATTGAAGAATCATAGAGCAGTACACACTAGTATTTTTTTAAAAGTGTGTATTAATTAGATCTACTCGGCAGTAAGTACTCTGGTTTAGTTCGGTGATGGCAGATTTCATGCCAGCAAAATCGAATATAATGGTGTTCATTTCATAGTAATCAGGATGTAGGTTTTGAAACGCCGACCACTTGATAAGGACATTGAGAACGATTGGATGAAAGCAACATTGGGTAGAGAAACGCATTGTCGCCAGGCCACCGGATCACCTGATGTTGACTTTAGTGATACTGTTTGTGTTTTGTTTCTTTATTGTATTCCAAAAGCTTTTGGGGTTAGTTTTTAACATGTTTGGAAGGATAATGTTTAAAAACGAAAACTTAGCAGTCTTAAGAGCCGATGGGTAGGAAGAGGAAGCCGTCTTGTATGCTAACCAACTTGTAAGTGTTAAAGTGCGCTTGGCTCATCGAAAAAAACATTTTTTGTTAGGTAGTCTATTAAGGAGGAGCAGAAGGACTTTAAAGGAACAGGAGAGGTCTGCCTGGTTGTCTGCCTGGTATGCTAGTCCAGGTGAGGGTGAAAAAAGAGAAGAGTAGAGAAGAGGATGGTGAAAAAAAGGAAAAAAGGACTCGAAAGGGTGAATGGTGAAATCAAGCACACTTACGCACTCACAATGTATTTACTAGATAGGTAAGCAAATTTCTTTTTAAATAAGTTACAGTTTTTGTGCAAAGATCGTGCATAAAAAGTTGGGATGTATCAACAAATGAAGCCGTTTCTTTATTGATATCCGTGAAGTTGCCTTTGCTATAAATCCTAATGGTTTAAAAGCGGTTACGTGAAGGAAAACTCGGAAACGATAGGGTGTAATGTAAAATATCGTGATCACTCAGTCCAATCAAATGCGTCAGTGTTGATACATTCGGCGGTGATGACATTAAAATCAGATCTAAGAGGTATGAGGAATGATCTGTGACACATGTAAGTGATGTTACAAGTAGTAATAGGCCAAAGTCTGCGCAGGTGTTCAGAAATAGACAGGAATCGCTTGATAATGAAGGGTTTGCAGATGGACACGCATGGGGCCAGGAAATACTTGACAGTTATTTCAATTAGGATGTCATGTAAACTGTCGCAAAAAGATATCTGACATTATGAGGGCAGCTAGCACCTATGATAAATTTTTAAAATGTACACTAAGGCTACACCACAATGATTCAATCTCGACACAAACTGTAACCGAAACACAATAAAAAAACTCATCTATGGCTAAAAAGACACTACCTCCTATTGCGTTTTTATGATCGTTACGGAAAAAAATATTTGTTATTACAAGGAAACAATTCACAGTTTGTTATTTTGCTTGTGGCATGTCTGGACATGTCTCAGAAGACATATCAAGGTAAAATATGTGAAAAAAACCTCTAGCTCCCTGTGGCTTTTCAAACAATGCTTGTGTGCGTGCGTGCTTGCATGTATCGGTGTGAAGAGCTGCGAGCTATCGTTTTCAACGTCTTTGATGAAAGCTTTTGGAGTCAACATAGGGTCTAACGGCCCGGGCAGAAGTGATTGGGCATTGCTTTAGGCCTATGTTTGCTCTTGAGCATAAAGATAACGAACGTAGTTTCGATCAGAATTGATTGATCGCTAAATTCATCTTTGTACCCAAGGGGGGCACAATTCACGCGCATCGCAGGAGACAAAAATATTGTCACCACGTGACTACAGTGCAAAGAGCAGAAAGGCTGCGAAAATGGTGTCTAAACGAAACTACTTTTTGCGCTGACTTGCGTCCACAATGGACTGAATCACTCAGCGGCGGCGTAGCACTAAGCGTGCTCAGCGGTCGTCGAACAGAATGTCCACCGCTTTCGGCCGTGCTCAATTTAAATCTGATAGCAAACTTTCGAGATAAAGCGTGAAAAGTTACTAGAACATTCTGGAACAACGTAGAATCAGCTCTGCCTGGATGCGATCAATCGAGATAAATCTGGTTGCGTCTTGCATCGCAAAATGCGATAAAGCAGAGAGCCGGCAGCCTTGAAGAATGAAAAAACAAGCACTGCAAAGATTCGCGGCATTACTCCCCTCTCAAAGAACCATCTACCTGATACATTAATGAATTTAAGGCGACTAGCGACCAATAAAACTGATCGCGCGAAAATATCACCGGCTGTGGAAACACAGCGCCCTTTAGCGCGCATAATATGGCGTTAGACGGACGACATGGACAACTTCTAGTCGTACGCGGCGTCGCTGGGAGGCGTCATTGCGTCAGAGATGACTACATAATCCAGTTCAACTAGCCGACGAAGAACATTGTACGGGCCGAAATAGCGGCGTAAAAGCTTTTCACTCAATCCACAGCGGCGAATGAGCGAACAAACCCAGTTTTGGTCTCCTGGCTTGTAATCCGCGTTGCATCTTCATAGGTTATAGCGTCTGGTGTCGGTCCGCTGCCGGTCTTTGATCCGTAATCGGGCAAGTCTTCTGGCTTCTGCGCGTTGAAGGTGGGCGGCGACGTCGACGTTCTCTTCGTCGGTAACGCTTGGCAGCATAGAGTCGATCTAGGGTGGTGGTGGCCTCCCTGCCATGAACAAGCCAAAAATTTGTTTGTTTGATTGTCTTTTAGGCTGAGCCTAAAAGACGTCATCTAGGTGGTCTGCTGCACTGCGGTGTTGTAGGCGAAGACGACGTAAGGCAGGATGACGTCCCAGGTGTTGTGTTCGGCATCTACATATATCGCGATTATATCGGCGATATTTTTGTTCAGGCGTTCGTTCAGTCTGTTTGTCTGCAGATGGTTTGCAGTTTTCCTCCGGTGTCTTCTTTAGCTGTGACGCAGGATGGGTTGCGTTAGTTTCGCCGTGAATGCTGTTCCTCTGTCCGTGATAAGCACATCGCGGGTGCCGCGTCGCAGAAGAATGCACTGCACGAAAAATTAGGCGACTGTTGCTGCTGTTCCGTTCGGTAGTGCTCTTGACTCTGCGTAGCTTATCAGGTTGTGGGTCGATATGATGATCCTCTTATTTCCAGATGTTGACTTTGGGAAATCGCCAAGCAAGTCCATGCGATCTAGTGAAAGGGCCTTGAGGGGGGTTCAATGGGGTTTAGAAATCCTGTTGTTCGGGCTGGAGGGATCTTTCGTCGCTGACAATCTCGGCAGGTTGGCAGATAATGTGCGACACCGGCAGACAGTCGGGGCCCGTAATACTTGCCTTGAATGCGGCGGAGGGTGCGAATAAACTCGAGATGTCCAGCTGTTGGCAGGTCGTTTGAAGCCTGTAGACCTTCTTCGAGGAGACAAGCAGGTACAACAAGGAGGTAAGATGTTTTGTTCGCCGCGAAGTTCTTCATGAGGACATCATTCTGTTCACAGACGTAAGACAGTCCTCGCTTGAATGAGCAGGGTTGCGAAGAAACCTTGCCTTCCATGTACTCCATGAGGCCTTTTAGGTCGGGGTCCGAGCGTTGCTGCTGAGCAAGAGCTGGGGCTGATGGGCCCCAGGAAGGTGTCCTCATCGTCGTCCGGTGGCGGTGCATCTACAAGGGCTTGTGAGAGGCAATCGGCGTCAGAGTGCTTGCGTCCGGACATGTAAAAGACAGTGAAGTCAAACTCCTGGAGGCGCAGACTTCATCAGGCGAGGCGGCCAGAGGGGTCCTGCAAAATGGCACGCCAGCACAGCGCGTGGTGATCGACGACCACCTTGAATGATCGTCCGTACAGGTAGGGGCGGAATTTCAACGTAGCGCAGGTCATGGCGAGGCACTGCTTCTCAGTTGTCGAACGGTTAGCTTCAGCCTTGGAAAGGGAACGGCTAGTGTATGCGATAACTTTCTCCAGCCCGTCATTTTTTTGATCAAGGACGGCGCCTAGGCCCACACTTTTTGCGTCGGTGTGAACTTCAGTATCGCCGTTTTCATCAAAATGCGCGAGGATCAGTGGGGACTGAAAATGACGCTGAAGTTCAACGAGCTTACAGCCCTTTCAAGTGCACAAAAAAGAATTAAGAAATTGATTATCAGAAAGGAAAGCTATCAGAGTTCTATGACAGGCAGAGTGAAGAATATGGGTGACTAAAAGCTACATTGCTAGAACTTCTGCTCTGTGCAGTGTCCGGATAATTCTCCGCGGTTGGGCCAACTGCTGCACCTTGGTGTCCGGAAACTGCGTCAACGAAAGCGGGCGGATCCAGCCTGCATTGTGCCCAGGACCAGTGCGGCCTTTCTGCGGGGACTTTCTTGGACTTTGCCGCCCAAATCTCGCGCCAACAGCGTCAAGCACAGACAACATTGGCATCTACAGCTGGTTGGGACACACCCCCCGGATTCTTCACATTGGCAGCAGCGGCGAAGGCGCGAGGACGGAACACTAAACTTCTGCTCTGTGCAGGTGTGTAATTTGTCTTGTAATTTGGCTGTTCTGCATTCTTGTTGCTGCTGCTGCTGCCAACTGATTTTTTTCCCTCCCCTTCCTGTAAAATGTCCGTGAATTGCTTCAAGTGCAACGAACCGGTGGAATCTGATGACGCATCAGTTGTCTGCACTGAATGCTTTTACAGCTTCCATGTCGGTGCGTGTTCAGGGCTGCAGGAAACAGTTGTCCGCACAAGGGGAGATGCAGCTCGTAAAAGCTATAAATGCCCACTCTGTCGTTCAGGCAAATCGCGGCAAACGCCTAAAGAAAAAAAGAGCGAGGAGGACGGAGTCGATGCTATCATGTTTGCAAATCTTGTTAAACAGGTAAATGAACTGTCATGCCTGAAGGCGACCGTTGCTGATCTCGAGGCTTCGGTGGAAATGATGTCATCAAAGTATGATGAGCTATTGGCTCGTGTGGACAAACAAGACCAAACAATCGAGAGCTTGCTAAAGCGCGTCGAGAAGGTAGAAGGTGGTCAACAGGTCGAGCTACGTCAACTAAAGGAGGACATGAACACGTTAGAACAGCACAGCCGTGCCCTCAACCTAGAAATCCACGGAGTTCAGAGCTGTCCAGGCGAGAACTTGCTATCAAAAGTGAACGAAGTGGCCGAAAAGATAAAGCTACCCGCGGTGACCCAACAGGAAGTTAACGATTTGCACAGACTGCCGGCTAAGGGCTCTAAAATTCCCATAATCCTTGTTCGCTTTGCCAACAAAGGCACACGCGATGAATGGCTTAGGAACAGGAACGAACTGCGGACAGATGAGAAGTGCTGCATATACCTGAACGAGAACCTCACAAAGCGGAATAGGCAACTGTTGCAGCGTGCAAAGACGTGGGCCGATGACCATGGATTCCGTTTTGCATGGTACAGACATCGTAGAATTTACGTGAGGAAAGAAAGCGGCGAAACCGCCTATCTAATCAAAGATGAGTGTGATCTTGACAAGATCGTGACCTAAGCCGCTACCACTTCGAAGTGCGGATAACACAAGCGAACAACAAAAATGAGTTTTTCCTACCTGCTCCCTGAGGAACTAAAAGACGGTCTTGGTTTGAAGTACCATTCATTATTTAAATGTTTTCATATAAATACGCGGTCGCTAAATAATAAACTTTCGGAAATAGAGCTATTGTTATCTTCATTTCATTTCAGCAATGATGTTATCATGTTCACCGAGACTTGGTTGTCTGATGACGAGACGTTCATTCTGCCCCACTATAAGAGCTTTTTTCTTAACCGCAGCAGTCGTCGTGGCGGCGGCGTGTCTTTGCTTGTAAGCAATGAACTGAAATCTGACACGCTTGATCAATATTGTGTTTGCAGTGATGACTATGAGATATTGACTGTAATTACCGGCGACATGGTTCTCTCTGTAATCTACCGACCACCAGACGGAAACATTTCGAACTTCATTAATTTCATTGACCACTTTCTTGCCTTTATAAATGAAAAAAAGTTAAAGATAATACTTGGTGGTGACCTGAATTTAGACATGATGTGTGACAATATTCATACGCGATGTTTCAATGTTGTGGCTAAGAGCAATAACTGTGAAAATGTCATTTCTAAACCAACTCGTGTTACTTGTTCTACTGAAACTTTACTTGATCTCTTTATTACAAATTATGACACCTCATGTGTTGAATCAGAAGTACTGCTATGTGACATTAGTGACCACCTTGGTATATTTATGGGTGTTGAAAAGACTAACCGCCATAAAAAAACAAAGTCATGTCACGCTACCCAGTTCGTCTCTGAAAAAAGCTTAGAAATGTTCCGCGATGATATTAGCAACGCAGATTTCTCTGAGCTGTATTCTATGGAAGACTGCAACGTCGCCTATGAATTGTTTATTGATACGGTGAAAAAAGTGTACGCAAAGCATTTTCCATATGTAACCAAAAGGCAATCGACACGTATAAGAAAACCATGGATTACACGTGATTTATTAAAGCGAATAAAGGAAAAACACAAAATATACAATAACTTTATCAAATGTAGAGATCCTGCAGTGTTTTCAACATTTAAAGCCTATCGAAATAAGCTAAACAAAGATATTAGGCTTGCTAGAGATCGATATTTCTGTGAATATTTTGAAGGATGTAGTAATAATTCAGACCTGCTATGGAAAAAACTTAATTCGCTGTTGAAGCCCTCGAGAAAGGAAGGCGCTATTGAAACCATAACATGTGGCGATAGTGTCCTCACGGGTGCCGCTATGTCGAACGCTTTTAACAGCTTTTTCACAGATGTCACAAGCATGCCTTGTGACAATACTGACTACCCCTACATTAATGATCGCTTAGAAAATAGCTTGTTCCTTCATTCTGTTTCTGAGGCTGAGGTTGTGTCGGCATTTTTGGAACTTTCTAATAGTTCGGCCTGTGATGCGGACGATATCCAGGTCAAGCCAATTAAGTTTGTTATAGACATATTATCATCGCCACTAAGTTATTTATTCAACTTATGTTTTTTAAAGGGCATATTTCCAAATAAAATGCAGGTGGCTAAAGTAGTAGTTATTTACAAGAAAGGTGACAAGAACTCCCTTGGAAATTACAGACCTATTTCTTTGCTCCCTGTCTTTTCTAAAGGCTTAGAAAAGCTTATCTTCTCTCGACTGCAAAAATTCATAGAAAAAAATGATATTATAACAGGATGGCAGTTTGGATTTCGGAAGAATAAATCCACTGAGCTTGCGCTTCTTCACGAGAAAGAATATATCCTAAACAGTTTTGAAAAGAAACATATCGTGCTAGCTACCTTCGTAGATTTCAAAAAAGCATTTGATTCTCTAAATCACGAACTGCTGATTAGAAAGCTTGAAATGTATGGAATTAGAGGTCTTCCTCTGCAACTTTTAAACTCTTATCTTTCTAATCGTGCACAATATACAACCATTATAGGTATTGAGTCTTCTTTAAAGAATATAAAATGTGGAGTGCCGCAGGGTAGCATATTGGGGCCTTTGCTCTTCAACTTATTTATTAACGACATAGTAAACATCACCGACCAAGCATCGTTTTTTATTTATGCAGACGACACAAGTATTTTCCTCTCAACGAATGACTGCGATTCCCTGATAGACAAAGGAAACAATATTTTATGCCAACTAAACACCTGGACAGAACTAAATGGGTTAAAAATAAATGCGAATAAAAGCAAGGCTGTTATCTTCCGACCAAGGAATAAACTTCTGCATACAAATAAAAAGCTACTACTTAATTCAGAGGAGATTGAGATAGTAGAAAAATTTAAAACACTTGGAGTCGTCTTTCACGAAACAATGTCATGGGACCATCATGTAGATACTATCTTGCCTAAACTCGCTCGAGTCGTAGGACACCTATATCGCCTGAAAACAATGCTTTCTTCGAGGATTAAGGAGCTCATATACAAATCGTTGTTTTTGTCCCATTTAAATTATTGTCACCTTGTCTGGGGCATGACCACTCTGAATAATCTAGACAAAATTTATCTACTTCAAAAGAAAGCGATAAGGTGCATATTCCAGCTTAGTTTCAACCAGCATACAAACCAGTACTTTGAAGATGCATGTATTATGAAAATTTTTGACATCTATAGTTTTCAACTGCTTTCGAGATAGAAGAAGGAGCTACTTCGTCATACTGATTATTTGGGGAGACTGGCCTCCCTAACGCCGAGCGAGAAGCTGTATAACACTAGACAACACTCCCCGTGGCAGACTAAAACTCCAAGAACAAACTACGGATTACAAATGATTGCCTTCCAGTTGCCTAAACACCTAAACACGTTACATCATAAAAATATTGACATAATTAGTACGCCGATCCGTGACCTTTGTAAACATTTCCTGTGTTTCAAAAATTAGTCTGCTTTTATAATCTTTTCATTTTTCCTTTTTATTCAGTGTTTGCATCAAAAGTTTGTAGTACTAATTTTGTTATTGTGATACTGTTGCACAATATGTATTCTTTGTTCCGCTGATGCCTTTGTATATGTAGGGGCCGAGGGCTCGTCAAGCCTTGCTGGCTTTTTTCCTCGGCCCTTTTCATCGTTGTGATGAATAAATCTCTATTATTATTATCAGTGCAGATGGTCTTTTAAAACCGTTCACAATGTTGTGAGAACCATATGCGAGAGACATATTCCTCAGCACTTGATTGTGCGTTCTTGGTTCACCTGCCAGACTTGTGTACCGCATGCTTCTTGAGGGTTGAACAAAGAGAAAGCAGAAAACAATGGCTGCAAAGCTTCTTACAGAGACTGCAAAAGACACAGTAATGAAGGGTCAGCATGCAAAACACGTGCTAACAATGCTGTCATGCCGGCCATCAGAAGAATGGCAATGAAAAATGCCTCATTATGTTTTCCAAAGACCCAAACTTCCAACAGTGACAAGGTATTAATAAACTAAATTCTATGCAAAGAAAGTACACACGTGACATGTGTGGTAATGTGCCACTCCACATATCACAGTTCATATTGGTAATGAACTGCAATGCACCTTCAGGTTCATGTCATTAGAAGTGAACTTCCATACCAATGTTAAAATAATAATGAGGCTGTCGTGAAATTGGAAAGTAAGTAATGAGCATAAGTTGATGGCTGTGCTTCTTAGGTATCTAGGCGGCCTATTTTAGGTACTTGAGTGTACAGGCTCTTTCACATTTGAAGTGAAACTGGGAGCGCGTGGCCAGCCGCCGCGCTTCGAGTAACGCTGCGTGCGAGAGGCAGCGAGGATTGGTGCCTCAATGCGCATGCACGGAAAGAGCAGCCGGCCCTGCTTGTTTTGCGCATGCATCTTTGCAGCCGATTCCCCCCCGCTGTCGGCGACAGCGCTTCGCGAGCGCGGTGACCACGCGCTCCCAGCTTCCCTCTAAGTGTGAAACAGCCTGTACATTCACCTTTTTCTTAAAAGACTCCTAGGTTTTGTGCGCAGTAAATGTACCTTTGCATGCAAATTGTCTTGGCGGAGGTGGATACACTATTTCATCCTTCATAAATATAAATAATGCAGTTGCATAAGACTCATCCTATTGAATATGCTTGGTCTCTGAATCTGACGCATACATGACACTCAGATAATTACTGTTCCAATAAAGGTTAAATCAAATAGATGTACTAGTATTTCTGTCACATCATTGCAGTGACACTTGCCTTCAAACAGTTGGCACTTGCCTTCCTGGTGCGTCGCCGTGGTAAGGCACTATGGGCAGCCAAGGATACCGTTGAATTGAACCATGTTCAAAACTGCAGCACGCGCTGGCGCATCCACTGTGCTGCACAGTACAAAAACTGGAGCGATGCACCGAGGCTACTTTTCTCCAAGTGATCTGGCTCATCTAATTAAACTCACCGACAAAATTTTTCAAGAACATCTGCATACCAGGGTGGGCGCTGCCAACCCACAGCCCTGCGAATACAGGGTTTTGAAAACGCACTGCTGGAGGCAATTCATTGAGCACAAATTTTACAGGCCACACTGATGTTTTCGAAGACTTGAACTCAGGGCTGCCATCTGTGTTAATAGTTATTGTCAACTAATTCTGTGACAAGTCTTCAACATCACACAGCTCTTCAAAGCAGGCCCCATTTGTGATATAAAAAGGCGCTGTGCCCGAGTCAGTGCAGTCAGAGTATCGCCCGTCGCTGCATACGCGGGAGTGCCGCCAGTATCTGAAGCGTTCCTAGGACCGGGCAAAGTAGCGGCCCACGACGTACTGAGCTGACCCTGTGGCGTAGCTTGCGTTGCCTTTTTCTCACTCCTGTAAAAAGTAGTCTTCGGTACGTCGAACTGTTCGCAGTCATTACTGGAGTGAAAATATTCTTTGCGCCGCTTTTTCCTGCGGCTGGTTGCCATAACGTACGGTACGGCTGCGGCTCTCTGTCACCAGCGACTAGTCAGCAGGATGAAGATTAAACAGCGGCGCGATAAAACTGCCGAAACTGCTGATAACCCTGCTTGTAGCCACGCAGTTGCATGCAGTCACGATAATCAGGTTTAGGTTGACTTGTCACTCCGAAGAGCTGTCAACGCAGATATTGTAACAGACGTAATGGAAGGGGTGGTAAGTTGTTTCTTAGCAGTTTTATTGTTAATAATAATTCTACTAATCATACAGTACATATAAAGAAGTATAGACACCTAATATTGATGTCATGTTTTCTTCTCTGTAATGATGCAGAAGACGCTCTTACGCATGAATAACCATGTGATATTCTCCTGCGACCGCTAAATAATTTATAATCAAATTTTTTTCTACCGTGCTGTTGCGGTTTCGGTTTGAACAGCCGAACGATGGCTGTCACATCACAGAGTACCTTTTTGTCACGTGAGGCATGAAAAACGTCCATATAATCGCTGCTTCATCGTTTTAATTTACTGCAGTGCTGAAACCAGCCTTTTTCAAGAGCCAGAATGACGTCGAAGGAGGAAGCAGCGATTATATTGCAGTCTTTTCGTGTCTCATGTGACCTGTAAGTACACGTTGACGTCATAGTCCTCATTCGGCTGTCGAAACCGAAACAGCATGGGAAAGAAATTCGATTATAACATATTTAGCCGGCGTAGGAGAGTGTCAGGTGGTATTCCGTGTAAAGTAATGCCTAACGCGTCCTTACATACAAGAAAACACGCACCCAAAATTTAGGTGTCTGTAATAGTTCCTTTAATTGAGCAACCAAACCAGAGATGTGGTTACAGTAGGTGTGGTAGAGGTAGGGTGTCTAGAGCACCCGATTAGAGGCTTGTGTCGAGACTCTAGCTGTACGCACACTAGTCGAATCGAATGCACAGTTAAAATTATTGGGAATAATATAAAATCATGATATATTCTACAAAAACAATTGGAGAAGACACTTCAGCTCTGCGTCAAATGTATGGCAATATATCAGAGTGCATTAGGTTTTCTATTATGAGCAGTTTGACAACTTTGAACGCATTTCTAATTTCTTTTATTGTTTTGATTATTTCATTGATCTATTACAGTCTAAATTTTCTTAATCTTTGGCTCTTTGGCCTTTCATTCTGAGCATTTTGACACCTTTGAATCCCGTAGCTTTTTCCAATTTTTCATTACTTTCATTAATAAATTAATTACAAAGATTTCATTAACTCGTCATCGCCTATCACATACAAATCATTAATTACTAGAACCACAAATTACCATGATAGAATTTTTTTACGCAGAGCCCGATTTCCGACATGCTGTAAGGCACTCCGACCGAATGAGCTGGACGCTATCGCGCGTATCAAAACTTATCAGGACTGTAGACGTTGACATCGGTGTATTGCTAAATTTATCATCGGGTGGTAATTACCACCGTTTATTACGCCTTTTGGTGGTTATTACTACTGTATAGACGCTTTTAAATACCATGGAAAGGTGCACAAGAATGTCAAACTGGGCGAACTGGATAGCGCCCCGTCATGTTCAAATAGCGCTCCTTCATCAGTAAAGTGAACAGACGGCGCTGTTATTGGAAGAACACGCGTCACAGTTTTACCTATGTACACCACAAGCATGTACGTATACACATGCGCATTTCCAACACCTGCAGATGCACGTCAGTTGTAAAAGCCACTTCGAGAGTGCGTCTGCTGTTATCGCTGATCCATATCGCCCAATTGCATGCATCGGCTTGTTTTCTTGATGACAAGGCGACGTGGTTGACTAACAAGCCAGTATGCTGCTCTGAAGCAACATCGTATACTAATACTTCAGTGTGAAGGAAAAACTTTTTTTCGAAAGTACAACAGTGCCAATTGTTTTGTCGATGTTCTTTACCGAAGAATTAAGGTGTCCCATGTTCTCGCACATTATTCCATCGGCCTGTTATACGCTCGTAGGGCCGCAAGGCAGGAACCATGGTAAACTGAAAAAAAAAGGTTTTCTGCCGTAGATAAAACATCCATGTGCACCCGTGCGTCTTTTCCTCGGCCCGGCATTAAGTGGCCGGGCGCAGAGCAGTGCAAACCGATGGTTTGCAAATATATTACCTGATCAATGTCACAGTCGCTGTTCTCCAGAGTAAGAAAAAACATCTATATAGGTTGTCGCCCTTGTTCACATATGGTGTCTTTCATGTTGTTCAAATGTGGTTTGGTTTGTTTTTTTGTGGTTTAACGCCCCAAAATCGACTCAAGCTGTGAGGGACGCCGTAGTGGAGGGCTCCGGATAATTTCGACCTCCTGGGGTTCGTTAACGGGCACTGACATCGCACAGTAAATGGGCCTCTAGAATATCGCGTGCACCGAAATTCGACCACCGCTGCCGGGATTGAACCCGCGTATGTACGTCTTTCGGGTCAGCAGCCGTGCGCCATAACCACTGAGCCACAGCGGCGGCAAAAAGCTGATCTGCAGAATGCGTTTTTCTTGAGTGAATTAAGTTGTCCTATCTGAATCGGAGAGCTGGCCGGGCCCATTTAAGCTGACCACTAAACAGGGAGGACTGTGCGTGACCTGGCTTGTTTATCTTGGGACTCTCGTGATGTCGTCTGCAACGCGCATCGAGCGATGCACGCGCAATTGACAACTTATGTGCGTAGCCTCTGGCTCACAAACGCTCTGACACAATTAAAGGTGAAGACAGGTTTACATATTTTCTTCCTGTTCAACCCCTCCTCCCCCTGCAGCTTTTTAATTTGTGATCAAGACCCAACATGTGTGACCTGTTGTGAGTGCATTCTTCTGCATCCAGCGGGCTGAGCCAGCGACAATCAGCCAGAATAATCGTGTGACACCACATCGCAGTCCCGCTCCAAGCTAGGTCAAACGCCAAGCTCTGTAGCAACCTGAAGCTATCTGCGGGACATGGTTTCAGCTAATAAGAAACTATAGATACAAACCCAAGGAAACGTGTTGCTTGAGTTCCCGTGTACTTTCGCTCTACCGTACGGTAACTACGGCAATTGCTACCGCACGGCAAATGTGACTTGACAAGCCTGGCAACGGTAGCTGTCCGGCTACGCTAAAGCTAAAATGTACACAGTAAACTGACAGGTCAGAAAGCATATTCTAGTCAATTCCTAGCTGGAGAGGCTGAAACTGTCATTGCTATTCCTGGAAGTTGAAAATTTTCAGCTGTAGCAAGCTCACTGCAGGTAGCTAACAGCAGAAAGTGTGCCATAGAAATGTTCAATTCTTGCTTCCGAAACGAAAACAAAAGGAAAAAAATCAAAATTTCGTCATCTGTTATTTACTATTCACAGGCAAATTCCACTTAGTGATCCACGTATACTAACGTCTTACGCAGTCTTCTACAGAAAACTTACATCCAGAAAAAAAACCGATGCCAGCGCCGCATTATATGAGCTACTGCACGCCTCGAGGCTCGAACGACAATTTTTGGCGGAAACAGCAGCAAGCAGTGCTTTTTCTGACTCATCATTACCCAGCTAAATATGTTTGCATGCGTCCAGTACACTGAAGACAGCGAACGCGCAGTCTTGCCGGTGGAACTTGTAAAACAGGTCCATCCGTCCAACGCGCAGGATTTCAGGAAAGATAAAACTGTTTCGGCGTATTGGGCGGATGTGACGGGAGCGGTGAAAACTTTTACCCTGCAACAGTGGTTTTATTGGCTGGAAATTGTCATTTCAATACGTTTGCATTGTATTTTACGCTCTTCACCTAGTACATTGAAAGAAGCCTTGAGCCGGCCCGAAAGACGCGGGTTCAATCCCGGCCGCGGCGGTCGAATTTCGATGGAGGCGAAATTCTAGAGGCCCGTGTGCTGTGCGATTTCAGTGCACGTAAAATAAGACCAGGTGGTCGAAATTTCCGGAGACCTTCACTACGGCGTCCCTCATAGCCTGAGTCGCTTTGGGACGTTAAGCCCTCATGACGTTAAGCCCTCAGTTGAAAGCGGTAGCTTCTGGTGTTCCACAAGGGAGCATTTTGGGTCCGTTTCTTTTTGTTCTCTATATCAATCATACTGTTCGCATCGATATCACTGCTAAGTACATAATTTACGCAAATGACACTAGTCTGTTTTTTTTCGGGTACTTCAACGGTTGATCTCGCAAATCGAGCTAATAAAACCTTAAAAGAAATAAATACTTGGACTGCTGATAATCACTTAAGAATTAACGTTAGTAAAACAGCAGCCGTTATGTTTCACCCACGTCACAAACACTTTGAACTTCCTCTAATTGAATTAAACAATACCAGAATAGAATTTGTGCAGACTGTGAAAACTCTAGGCGTCTACTTTGCAGCAGATATGTCGTGGAATGACCATATTAATTACGTCGTTAAGAAACTTTCCAGAACAGTTGGTATCATGCGCCGCCATTGCTTTAATTTTCCTACGTCAGTCCACATGTTACTTTATCACTCTTTGTTCTCTTCCATAGCCAACTACGGATGTATGGTGTGGGCAACAACAACAGCCGAAAATATTAACAAACTCACAGTCTTACAAAAACGTATTATACGCATTGCATGTAAAGTGCCGTATTTCTTTCACACTGCGAGCCTTTTCCACAGACACAACGTTATTCCAATGAACTCCATGTATAATTATAGGCTGTGCCATAAATATAAACTCGCCATAATGAAAAATAATGACTCCTTACTTACAATTGCTGGGTTAGAGCAAAGCAGAACTGTGTATGATACCCGCGCAGCAGAGCTTTGGAATGTTAAGAAATGCCGCACAAACTATGGTAAACAAATGTTGCAGCATACTTTACCGACACTTCTGAACCAGTTGTGCTGCCACAAGAATCTTGATGTCTCCAATATTTCTCTGAAAGAATTGCCCCAATTGTTCCTGTAGTTCTTTTTTCTTGCTATTACCATTTTGAATGGATGTGTCAATTTTGCTGTCCCTTATTTTCTCCTCTCTGCGTTTGCCTTTATAGGCTCTTGGACCTAAAGTAGTTCTTTTTTCCTTTACATGCAGAATGTACTGCGTACTGAACGTACATGTGTCGTTCTATGCACTGAACATACGTGTTGTTTTTTTCTTTCCTTACATTTTGTTTGATGTCCTTTTCTGCCGCCGTCATGCTGCACTGTAAGTGGAAGCCAGGACCTTTCAAGCTGTCTATACAGCTTTTTTCCTGGCTGTCCTCGCAACACCTAGTTGCGGAAATAAACCTTCAAACCTTCAGTCAAACCGTGAAAGAAGCCTTGAGATGTTTCACACGCTTAATGTTCAGGTAGCTAGTAAAGGGCAAATTTAGAGGTGTACTATCGACAATGGCTGCACATCTTGAACCTGCATGCTCGCCACGTATTACTGAAGTAGCAGCTACGAACATGAATAGCCATTCGGCTAGATCATTGAAGTACTGCAGGTACCATTCAGTTCACGTACAATCAATGTGAAAAAAAATTCCATGTGTAGAATCTCATTATGGACGAGAAGTTTTATTTGTTTCTGCCTATTATATTTTGTATGTGCCAGGGCGCTGGTCTCTCTCTAGCTGCCTCTCATCACCCTCTCCCCCCTTTTTTCCCATTTCTTGTGTAATGTTTCTTATTAGATTCGCTTTAAGGGCTAATAAGCCAATTCAGAACATCAAGGACAGCTGTACCACGACTAATTTTGGGAAAAGTGAAGAAAAACACTTCGGTGGCTATTTGCTCGTGGTACATTTTCCAAAGCACTTCGTTGAATTCGCTGAGCGATTCTTGCTGAAAAAAATGCATAATTTAATTTACATAAGCAAGCAATTTCTGGAATGAAGTTTTGTTAGCATTGTCCTCCAGTGCCATAAATCTGTTGATGCCTTTGATACTATCTACCTTGTGTTGACATTAAGCCTTTTGGAAGAAGCTGCTTGGAGCCATTCTCACCTGAAAAAGTCAGTTGGTTCCAATTGGAGTTTTCCCAATTATAACCAGTTAGGATTGTATTTTCTTCCAATTGGTTCCATTTGGTTTCAATGCCGTCAAAAATCAATTTGTTCTGACTAGAACCAATGATATTTTCTTCCAGGACCACAGGGGAACATTCTGCATTGTGCCAACATTTTACAGGGAATTGAAATTATGAGAATTGCACCGTTAGCGAAGCGAAGCCAAACAAACCATCACAAAAGCTTCACACACAAGGAACATACGCTCAATACATGTCCACAGAACACACTTTTGCTTCCACTTATATACTCTATTAATGGGACCCTCCTGATGGAGCCAGTGACACTTCTCCGTTGAGCAAAATTATTCCATTTACTCACGCATGCGGTGGTGGTGGAAATGATAAAAATAATTCAGCAGGTAAAGCTGCTAATACCTTTCAACAGACGCCTCTTTGGTTCACTGTTGTATGTAAATAATAAACAATCTGTAGCTGCGACACCGACCACCTGAAACCTCTCTAACCCACTGTAATCTCAAGAACCAATTGCAGTTATCCAGTTGGGCAAGCCAACCAATTGGAACACAGTGACTCCAACTGTTTCCAGTTAACACCAGTCGGCAAAACCAGTAGAGCAAGCTGTTTCCAAATAGAACCCAGTAACTCCAATTGGTTCCACTTAATACCAGTTGGAATTAGAACTAGAACCAATGGACTTTTTCAGCTGGGTTTGAATTGCATTTTGCCGTTACAATTTGTTGTCTGGAATATTAGCATTATTGGTGTAGTACCAAAAGTGAGCACCTTGAAGGGACATCGAGGACAATTTCCTCCACCCAATTTTGTCCTTGGTAATTCTTCATTTTTGCTTTTTTGGCAAAGTTGATGCTTGTTCTGCATCACAACGTTTTATTTATGCGTTAACTGCACTTAAAAATATAATTTCTTTTCCTGTGAGTCTATACGCTTGTAACAACTCTGAAAAGGACTCCATGAAAGTATATGCTAATGTAGCCTGGACTTGGCAAGCCGTTACAAAATTCAGTCTTAGTACTGATATGCAGCATCTGAAAGACGTACTATCAGTGGTGTACACTGGTTTTACCTACGGGGGCTGCGCATGTGCTGCCACGCAAGCATGGCCAGGTAGGAGGTCCTTGCACGTATGCAAAACCGGTATCGGTGTCTTCTAGTACGTCTCTAATATGCTAAATCTTTACTAATACTGCAGCTTGCCTACAAAACCGGCGTGTGATAGTGTTACCCGAAGTTTTGCCTGCTTTATGTAACAAAATCTCGGTCTTCAGGATTCTAGCCCCTTTGATATTGAAGCAGGGTATGTAATGAAAGGGCCAATTTCAGGTAATCCTCAGTACGTGTTTCTTGAAGCTCAAGAGAATCTGCTGTCATAGGGTAGACGTTTATGGATTGTTGAGTGTGCATACAAGGATGCAGTATTTGCATATTTACCTACATGATTAAGATATCGTTGCCCTGCGGGACTAGACCAGCTCTATTCTGAGTTCAAACAACTTGTCTACAATATGTATTTTGTGCATTTTATTCAATGTCTTGTATTTTATAGTTCTTTTTTTTGTGTGTGATCAAGCCACCTTAAGGGGTGTCTGAGAGAAATAAAAGGAAACTGATGCGCCAGGCTTCCAGGAATGAGCTGACCGAACTTATGAAAACCTTTGATAATTCGGGGGGTATGAAGTGGTGAGTAGAATCTTTTATCTACACAACAAATAAAGATTTTGAAGCTGCAGCACATACTGATGAACTTCGTTTGCTTGAAACTTGTGCAGAAATCGAGCACTAATTTTGAATTCTAATGGGAGATCCGGGTGAAGTTTTCTTGCTGTTTGGAGCAATTGTGTTCCAGTGGCAGAATGGGAGTGAGAGTTCTATGTTCCAGTGGCAGTTCAGGATCAGGCGTTGATAATGGATTGCTCCATGGAGCAGCGATATTTGCACCGCCAAAATCTGCAGATTTGACCGGAATCCCGCTTGACGTTTTCCATTTCCTTGCGTCCGCTTCCTATCACGACCGGCTGTGGCCGCTTCCTTCCTGCCGTCGCTACGCGGTGATCAGCATAATTCATAGAATTCAACATAAAACATGAAGGACACTGTCACATAGTAACCTTGCAGCCAGAATCGCTTTGCCAATGTTGTCAGCACCATGCTTGGATTTCTGGGAGTACGTATGGGATCGAGAACACCCAAATCATTTTAACCATTTGTTCATCAGCGGGATACGTGTCCCACTTACTTCACGTGCCAGGAAATGAAAAACAACGCACCTGAATTCTATATTTTTGAGTGCAGAATACTACCAGCATCAACAAGACATTCAGTGTGCTTTTATATTACGCTACGAGGCCTCCTTGGTGTTCTGTGTTTTTACAAGGGCGGGTATGCAGTCCGACTACATCAGTCGTTAGGGAAAAAAATTGTTGAGCTTGTGAGCTTTTTCTGTAGTCAGTTGCCTCGTAATACTTCTCGAAGCAATTTTAAATTCTAATAAGAGTTGTTTATTACTTCCAAATACTAAGATAAGATTATGTGCCACATTTGAGGTGTTTTTACGAAGTTGTCCCCATTTTTCTGTAAATCTAATTGTCAAAAATGCCTTGAAGTAATGTAATTTATTTCTTACATAGCTTCCTCCTTATAAAGGGTTAAGAAAGTCTGCATGCCTCGAGGCACTCTCAAGGGAAAAGTGACCGCTTGGGCAAAGCCAACCGAATCTGCTCCAAGTGTCCGTCTTCAACCAGCTGAATGTGCAGTCTCTTTTTATAGCGCTCTTGAGTGCTCTGAAATGACTAGTTTAGTTTGCCTTGAGTGCAAGGTGGGATGGAGTGAATACCTGCCCAGTATGCAAGACGCATGCATGTTTTGTACAGTAAACCTCGTTAATGCAGACTTTAGGGGAGTGGAAAAAATATCTGAAACATCCGAATGTCGAGTTATCGAATGCTCTTTCCAAAACTGCCAAAAACAGTTTGCGTGAAAGCAAAATTTATTTGGAGATAACCTGGACAATTGTTAACCTTCTTTCGAGGCTACAACCACCTGACAACAGCGATTTCTCGTAGTTCTGTCAAATGTTTTAATGCATGCAAGCCATCAGGAGTGGCAGAAGCAGAACTTCTTTACAATGGTAAAGGTCACCATGGCTTTTTTCAGACTCAAAAATGTTAACGGTGGAGCTTCTCTGCATGTGACGCCACATGTGGGGAGGCTTCAGCGCACAAACTACGAAGAGCACATGACAAGCGCTGAGTTTCGGTGAAATAGAAAAATAAATACCTCACGAATGGAAGTGAGGGAAGCGCACATTGGCGCCGGGGAGGCGAGACTCCTTTGAAAATGAAACAAAAGAAGATTAGCAATAAGGCAGCCGTGGTACCAAACTGTGTGTGGCTTAGCTGGCCTGCTAATGAGCGCAGCAGATAGTCGCTGTTGCTCTGAGCTAGCGACAAAGCTCTGAAAACGGAACTATGCAGCCGGACTCTCGGTCTATTGATGGTATCCTGCCGACCATCAATATGCCTGCCTTTGCCTACACACCGCAGGGGTGCAGGAGACGACGTAATACGCAATTCAGTCCTGTGGATGAATGTCTGGATCATTGCCTGTAAAGCATGTCATATCTCAGCACGGCGCCCCCTCGGGGGCCTCTCGGAAGTAATTGATGTCAGCCCTGCGCCGTCCGAATAAGTGAACTTTCGACGCTATACACTTGCTTAAGCACTTAGCGGGACTCCAGCGGCAGTCGGAATTATGCAAATTTCCAAAATAACACGGACGAAATTTACGAGGTTTTACTGTATGGTATGAGTTCTGTGCGGCTTAGAACATGATGCTGTAGCAGAAGTGATGTGCTTGTCTGCCTCGTTTCATAAAGTGCATTACAAGAAGGGTGTTCGTAATAACTGCACTCGCTGGAAGTCGGGGACAGGTTAATGATAGCATTTGGCACTGCCTGGTGTATAGAGTGCAAATGATTTTGTAATTTATTATGAAAATGGGGACTTACAGAAATCAGTTCCATTTTGTGCACTCTTCACCATGAAGTTGCATAGTTAAACTTGTGTAGCCAATTTTGTTTTGGCAGCCTAACCATGTGTACAACATAGTCGGGTTACCAAATTAAAACCGGAAACACAAAAACAGTTATCCGAATTCTTCAAAACGTACTTGCTACGTTATCTTTCAACATGCTAACTTTTACTGTTTGATTTCTGGACAGCTCCAGTGTAAACGTTCTGGTATGCAGCCGACATTCTTTTTCAGGCTAATAGAGACATGTTCTTTTTGCGACTTGGCAATGAAAAATGGCTGTGGTTTAGCTCTGGTTAAACCTGGAGTGACACGACAGCTACAGATGGTCAAGCAGAACTCGCTCAGTCAAATTGCAAAGTCAGTCTTTCGACGCTGCGTTTCGCTGGGCGTTCCTTCATCTTCGTCCCGGGACGTGGATTCACTTTCTCCCCCCTCATCTCTCCTCGCCCATGCGCACACCTGGCGGAGCGGTGGTGCCACGGCTCAGCGTGCAGCCAGCTGACCACGCGAAGTGGCTGGCGTAGATTGCTACAAAAATATTCAGTTGCTCTTTGTTACGACGACCTTTCACCGCTAGGAGCCAGAGAACCCGGCCGAAAGACTTTCGGGTATGGAAGCAAGTGGCATGAAAATGACAGCAGCTGAGGAGGCCAGGGCAAGCCCTGAACGCAGTTGTTGTGCAGGCCTGGCAGCAGCAAAAAGGCTGCAATTGAAGAACATGAGAAAGAGCTGCTGGAGAAAATAAAAAACCTTGAGACTCTTGTGTGAAGAGCGCCTAGCAAAAGATTGACAGAAGGGCTGCTGGACAACATTGGTGGGTGCCAACATATAACGCCCAGTTACCTTTACCATAGCCTAATGCGTTTACTTGTGTTGTACTTGTGCTACTTTCACTTTGTATTCTCCACCGCGGTGGCTCAGTGGTTATGGCGCTCGGCTGCTGACCCGAAAGACGCGGGTTCGATCCCAGCTGTGGCGGTCGAATTTTGATGGAGGCGAAATTCTAGAGGTCCGTGTACTGTGCGACGTCAGTGCACGTTAAGGAACCCCAGGTGCTCTAAATTTCTGGAGCCCTTAACTATGGCGTCCCTCATAGCCTGAGTCGCTTTGGGACGTTAAACCCCCATAAACCATAAACGTTCACCTTGTGTTCCTTGAGATGCTTTGTTTACCAAGACAAGGCCACCTTTTCTATATTTTGGCGTTCTAGCTACTCCAGTGCTTGGTTCCACCTCCTTGATATATTAATGTACATGCATTAATTTTATTCGTTTTAAGCTTTTGTGTGTGCTTCATGGTATAAACATGCAAAAGACGTATACAGCTTTAACTGGGTACGTTGACATGCATGCAAGCATGTGTTTGCAGCTTCATAGATGGACAGGAGAGGATAATTACGTGTATTAGCGAGACGTACTACAGAAAAAGTTTAGGATGAGTTTAGCGTGTATCCAGAATACTGTTGCTCTGATGCAGACAAGGAAAGTCAGCTTCTCTTGCAGTCGATGCTTGCACATATTACTTTCTTTTGAAAGCTTATAGCTCGCTGGTGTGCTTGCCCATAGTGTTAACTTGATTGAGTTTTGCTCACCCATTTGCATCTTGCAGTACCAATTTATCTGAGTTATGTAATGCATATTCAAAGCACCGTAATTTATTTTAGTACCTGCCTTCTAAGTCATGCGGTTTGTTTTTCGTGCAGAAATAGCTTGCAGCGCCCAGAGCTAAAGTGGTTGGGACGTGAAGTACACACAGGTTTGTTTCTTGCACCTTTTTTTTAATGTATTCATACCAGTTGATGGCAACTGTTTTGCTTTCGTAAATGGCATCATAAATAACTGTGTAATATAAGTGGGGGTACTCTCAGCAATTTGGACCTCTTGAAGTAACAGTTGCACATAGCGTAATGCTTGTTACATTATTCCGGTGAAGAAAAATAATTGAAGGAACACCTAAGCTTTGCCTTAGGGTAGCGTGTCTAACCCAAAATCGAAAGGCCAGGGGTTCGATTCCCCGCCAATTACCCCAATTTTCTTTTCACCCCAATTTTTTTTACTGTATCCACTTGCATGTCATAATGACATCTGAGTCGTATTGCGGTACCGACTGGTCGCCACCACCTTTTCGGCTGAACGGGACCCTTAATGCTCTCTTGTGTACAGGCTGATCTTTTTGCTCCTTGTGCACAGTTGACGTAATAAATATAGGAGGCTCAATTTTAGAAGAGTGAATATGCTGTGTACTAATCACATTTGACTGTTGGTGGTTGTAGCTTTTTATAATCACATTATTCCCGTCACTCAAGAGCACAGCATACCAAAATAACGACTAATGAAACCAGCTATTAACATGCATGGTGTGCTGGCAGCACTGTTTTGATAATAGTGTAACTTTCAATTGGCAATGCAAAACCCAAATTGTGTGAATTGGTTAGTGAACTGTTATGTTGGGCCAATATTAGTTACTAGGGGGTGTGCGAATATTTGAAATTTTTTAATAGCCAATCTAGTATCAAAATTCAAAATTGTATTCGTATTCAAAATTATTCTTAAGGAACCTGATCTGTTCTTCAGTTCTCAACTAGCTTACAAATAACTGCAACAGAGTTCGAATTCGGTACCACAATGGTTTTTTTAGCAACTGTTTCAGGGACGGCCCACAACATGCTGTTGCGATCGGTCTTTGCTGGAAGGAGGGTTCAGTACAGTGACACAGTTCATATTACAGTACTTTCCACTCAATTTAAACCAAACGTCAGAATATTTAATTCGAGTGCCATTCAATTTAAACCAGGTGCCACAGAAATTAATCCAAACGCCAAATAATTTAATCCAAACGCCAGCGAATTTAATCCTCCTGCACTCTCACACTGGACCCCTCAAACCTAAAACGCGGTCTATTAATCTCAGATGCAATATCGATGAGTTGTTACTGACGAAGCATTAGACCTCCAATGAGCAAGTAATAAGAACAACTTTTTTAATCATAACAAATAAGGGCCGGATATTTATACCACCCAACACATCAACAGAAGTACAGGGTGAGCGCGAAGCATATTGCAGATATGCATCGGCGTTGTCCTGCAACTCGTATCATCATGTAACACCTTTGTTGTCCTGATAAGATGAGCGACTCACACTAAGATGGTGACTGAGATAAACTCCCTGTGATCACCCGATAGTTCACTCATATGTCTTTGCATCACTTGCAACCTGACGTCCCAGATTCTCAACCAAAGTCATGAGGGGTATGGAACGAAACGTTATGTCGAATGTAATGACGCTATCACTCCGACACACCTTTAGCTAGAACATTCAGTGTGTTCCTACATGACACTAATAAACTGCACAAAGATGTGCAATTCTTCCTGCCTTATTAAGTCGCGTGACTTTCAGGAAAGGGGAGACACTTTCGCAACCCAACAACATTGTCATCGAATTTCCCTGAACAATACGGCTATCCTTTGCACACAGCTATTTCGTTGAGTCCACTCAAACCCCCTCATGCTATTGGGATACTTCTGCACTGAACCCAGCCTCCATCGCTTAGAGTTGTGTTGTGAAAGAAAAACTTTCTGGTGCCAAGAACGTGTAATTACGGATTCTGGTTCTACTTATGCAAGATCATTGTCCTGTGCTTTTCTCATTCCCCATTGCCAACAAATAATCATCTCGTCTTGAGCAGCAAACCCTCATACACAGCTTGAAGTGGCACCCAGCTGTGAAAAGCATGCTAGCATTGCAATAGAATATAAGCGTAATGTAGTGGAAACTTTTTAACTTGCTAATGCTCTAGGCAAAAGACGAACAAGCTAGTGTGACAGTGGAAGTAAATTTTATTGGGTTAGCAGCCACGGTGGCTCATGGTTATGGCGTTAGGCTGCTGACCTGAAAGATGCGGGTTTGAACGCGACTATGGTGGTCGCATTTTGATGGGGGCAGAATGCTAGAGGACGGTGTACTGTGCGATGTCAGTGCCTCTGAAAGAACTTGAAGTGGTCGATATTTTCCAGAGCCCTCCACTGCAGTATCTGTCATAGCCTGAGTCATTTTCCGATGTTAAAGCCCATGAACCAAAATCTTTTTATTATGCCACCCTCCACCCACAAAGAACTAAACGGCTCATTGGCGACAACACACACCTTTCACGTTTTCTCATGTACTGCATCTGAATTCTACTTGTAGGTTCATCTCACAAGTGGCGTAAAGATACCGGAAAAGAAATTTAATTACGTAATTAAAACAAAAAGCGAAGTGAGATTTGCCAGGGAAATTGCACAATACCAATGGACGCCTGCTGAAATGAAAGAGAGGTGCCTGACCAGCCAGCCCTGCAGGCGTACTTCGGACAGCGTTGCAAAGCAGCAGGCAACATCGGCCAAAGTTGAAGTCTTGATGGGCAAGTCATATATACTGTTTGGTTTATAGTTGATATCAAGAAAAAAGATAGTACTGCTTGGTCTTCGACTTGACACAGCTAGGTGAAGTTCAGAAGTAAATATTGAAGAAGGCGTGCTCTTCTGAAAGTGCAGCAAATACGGCACTTATCTGCATGATGCGTTTGTTCTCTTTCTTCAAAAGTTTTAACTGGGAAATGCTCCGAATATTATTTCAGCTGTTATTGACAGAGCAATTGAAGAAACTGAATGTGACAAACCTTCGGACAAGCGCAAGTCTAATGCGTGGAAGGCAGTGAGGGACTTGTTTGCCGAGGTTGCGAGGCAGGTGAAGCGGGTGAAGGTTGTATGAAATAAACAGTTCTAACTAGTTACGAATAGTCATCTTTTGAGCACCTAGACCTACCATATGGATGAGATGCATTATGGTGTTCTAGTCTGGAGGGCTCGCCCAAGTGTGCGAGTGTCGCAGTGTGCGAGTGTCCCAGTGTGCGATTATCCCAGTGTGCGAGTGTCCCAGTGTGCGAGTGTCCCAATGTGCGAGTGCCCCAGTGTGCGAGTGCCCCAGTGTGCGAGTGCCCCAGTGTGCGAGTGTCCCAGTTTGCTAGTGTCCCAGTGAGCAGTGTCACTTAGCCCATAATCAAGCATGGCACTGGAGTACTGGTTCTCAGTGGTACAGGGTTTTGTAACAGGGATCTGCCATCATCATCACTCGTTTTAGCCTTACGGTAACTTGTCATGGGAGAGCCGGTATGCTAAAACGTCTTCTGGCGTGTGTCACGCTAACCGGAAAGGCCGGCGTCCGATAACGCGGCAAACCGTAATGTAATCACTGTAACGATATGCTATAACTCTCTACTAAATATTGAACGCTAACAAAAAACTCTGGTTTCCGTCTTCGCAGTAAGGCCCGTTTCACATGCTGCGACTAGAACGAAGATTGAAAATGACTTATTCGATGACACCTCAGTGCGATTTTGGGCGGAATCAAATGCGCCTTAAGGCGCATTCACACTTGTCCAAAAATCCGGCAAACAAATCAGATTCGCATCGCAGGAAAAACTAGGACCTGTTCTCATCTGTTAATGCCCGGGCGAGGTGAAACCGCCGCGCTGCTCCTGTTTCTCGCTTTACCGCACACTTCCCGCCACCATGTCACCTCTCGCGGCATAAATACTTATAGATAGAAAAGAGCATAAATCGGCGCTGTCTATGTACTATAACTGTACGCACGCTCAAGTGCGTTAAACGCAGGCACATTGCCATTTTTTAGTTCAGCGTATGCAAACAGACTCCCAGCGAAAAGCCCAGCCTGGTGGGATCCTCTCACTAAAAGTAATATCTATGCATTAGAAATGATTAAGCGGAAAGCGGTTAATTTTATTTCATCTAAATTCCGCACTACAGATTCCCCTACAACTTCAATGAATGCTAATTGCATACAGACACTGGAAACTCGAAGAAAGCTTTTGCTACTAAAATTTCCCTTTTTGCTGAAAAATAGCAAGTTATCAATGAGCCCGGATTCTTACTTAACACCACTAGTGACGCTATTAACGAGACATCGTCACGCCCAGTCCTTAACACCTCATCGCTCCAGAACAAATTTGTAGAAATATTCTTATTTTCCCCGAACAATAACTGAGTAGAACCAGCTTCTTTTGAGCGGACTAGTAAGCACTGAGAGCATTGCCAATTGTTTATAGACTTTTGGATGTTGTATGTCCAGTTCTGGCGAAAAAAAGTTGTGTTCAATTTACCTATTTTTTTTCTAATCATGCATCTGTTGTCTTTGGTTTGTTTATCTTTTAATTTGTGCGCTAAATGTTACCATGCCCTGTATCTCGTTATATTGCCCCTCCTGCCCGGGCCTACCAAGGCTGGTAGTATTGAATAGAATAAATAAATAAATAAAATAAATAGTGACGCCTTCTGCTTGTCGGGACGGGGACTAGTACTGTCAACGAAACCGGCGCTCCTCTTAAGTCTAGTAGCAGGAGAATCGTCACTCTAAATAGAAGAAGCATATTTTTCACTTATACGTTTTCTTATAGGTGAGGTGAGAGAAGCAATGGAACGGTGTCCCATTTACGGCCAGTGAACGCGCTGAAAATTCAGCAACAACGACGAATTCATTCAGAGGCGAGGGGTCTTGCTTCGAAGGGCGCCGCCATGTTTTTTGCCGCGAAATTTTTGCCGGAGGCGGAATTCGGTTCCGGACCGATCGGCCTCGCCGCGCCGCTTTCCGTCTTCGTCGGCGTCACAAGCGGCTGGATCGGGACGAATCTGCTTCGGTCGCCGAATTTTTGGACAAGTGTGAACGCGCCATAAGGCGGAGAATTAAGAATAGGCTAGATATTAAACGACGTCTGCTTGAAGCTGTCTGCGCAAGACTGCGTTGCGACCTCACGGGATAAGCGGTCCACACATCCCCCAAACTTCACGGGGGTTACAGTTCACTTGGTAAGCGCTGTTTGCACTCAAAGCAAACAGCTGCGAAAACATGCGGTAACTCATGAAGAACAATCGAGGCGGGATTTTTCTAGATGGATCCCAACTCTCTCTTTCGGCAGTCATGTGTGCTGGCCTGCAGAAGGTTTGCTGGGAGCCACATTACCGACCGAGTCGTAGAAATTCTTAAAGACATCAGAAACACCTTTGACATTTTTCCTCAGAAATTTGGTGCCGTGGCCACTAACAATGCTTGCACTTTTATTAATGCGTTTAAGGAGATTGGATCGTGCTCAGAAATCAACGACGAGGGCAAGGGGTACAAAGCAAATTATTTCATGTTATTTCATTTTATTGTACTTATCCTCAAAGCCGTGAGGAGTTACTGAGGAGAGGGGAATAAATTTTCATGGAATAAAAAATGGCATTGGTGTTAAAAACTATTGCTATAAAATAACACAAGAACCTTACGAAAGTACTGTGCGGCGATAGAAATCGGCTCTAATATGATATGATACAACGTTTGCAAAGACAAGATGCTGGTTATACAGGGTTAGATAGCGCGTCGCAGAACAGGTGGTGAGCTTGAATATCTCCTCTAGGGCCAGGAAAGTGCTACCAGTCTTGCGAAATCCTTAGCGCGAATGGCTAAAATCAGGCCTTTATACGACGTGAAAGCACGCCTACTTCATGGCGATAAATTGCGCGCGCTCAAACGTATGATGGAGGAAGAATTAGTTAAGGAAACACAAGGAGTGTAAAAATAATACTTTGTGAAAGATGCATAGGCGAAAAAATGGCGACGAGCAGGAAATGTAGGTTTCTAAGGAATACATCGTGGATATTATACCAGTGATGTGGTCATAATGAAGTAAATAAAAACAGCATTTTTAAGAAGAATTTGAAGTGGTTTGATGAGGATGTCAGAGGTAGAATTCCAACCTGAGGTAGCGTTCTCGATCTGAGTTCAGTATGTACTGTAGTTTTATACATTGTCATAAACACTGCATCATGTAATAAACTCTGCATACCGCGCATGGTTTGCCTTCCTCTCATCATATGCATATCATTGTTGCGTCATGTGCACATGCCGGGAGCGTGGTGCTGCTGGCGGTGTGTGTGTGTTTTGGGGGGTGGGGACCCTTGCCCTATCACTCCTTGCAGGCCTTCAAAAAGAGGAGTCTGAACGAGTTCCCGCTCATTCTTCTTGGCGCCGTCGGTCTGTGATGCTGCCGCTGCCTCGGCTGCGTTTCTGGGGCCAGACTGGGAGTCTCGCGGCCACCCCAAGCTAATGACACTGAGGCCTTTTGGATTCCCCTCCCTCGGATCCCCCGCTAGTCCACCGCTACTACTACAAGCCGCCGCGATGTGAATAAAACATATGTATACCTTCTGTGGCACTTATCCTTAGCACATACACGTTTTTTTACGGTAATTTCCCCTTAACTAGTGCGGGACGCTGCATGGCCCCATTCAACGTTACAGACGCCAAGCCGCGTCTGCTTGCCCCATACACCACAGCTTTCGCTCTCTAACCATCTTCAGCAGTAGTTAAACCGCACCTATTTATAAAGAGAAAGCTTTGCTAGGCTATGTCGACAAGGTCATGTCCGCAAAACGTGTCCGCAGCACGTGTGCTGTGCGATGTCAGTGAACGGTAAAGATCCCCAGGTGGTCGAAATTATTCCGGAGCCCTCCACTTCGGCACCTCCTCTTCCTTTCTTCTTTCACTCCCTCCTTTATCCCTTCCCTTACTGCGCGGTTCGGGTGTCCAGCGATAAATGAGACAGATACTGCGCCATTTACTTTCCCCAAAAATCAATTATTATTATTATTACTAGGCTATGTTGACAAGCTCGTGTCCGCAGCACTTATGAGAAACTTAGAAGATGTAGCGCCAAAGGAATCGTGGTAATCGAAAGAGTACGATGTGGGAACAGAGCGCAAAAAATTATGTGGATAGAGTGATTAGTTAGTTAATTAGAGCCAAAAATCTGCAAAAGTAGGCGGATCCGCGGCAACGTGTGGCGCCAAGTTTGAAAGACCGGAAGTGTGGGCGCAGCCAACGCGTGGCGCCAAATTTGTAAACGAAGCGTGGCGCCAAGTTTGAAAGGTAAAATACGCAATTGATGGAAATTTAATAATTAAGACGGAAATTAATGCAGTAATTGGGAAAGTGTATGAATTTACATTAATGCTTAATCGAGTAAATGCAAGAAGAAGGCACAAATGAAGCAAAGAGACGCGACGAGTGAAGCAAAGATAGGAAAAGAGGCGCAATGAGAAAGGAGAAGGCACCAATGCTTTCGCATTCCTGCAATGCGGGCTACCCAGTGATGTCAAACGTTTTTTCCGCGTTGCCTAGAAAATAAGCCTTGGAGGACTGACGTCATAGAGGCCACAGTGAGGGCTCTGCAGAATATTTAGCCCCGTTTCACGGCGCTCAAGCCGAAACCAGCCGCAGTGAAAGACGGCGCGCGGCGGCGAGTCCGTCGCGGTATCTCTTTTGGTTTGCGACCCCGCATGTTTGCAGGAGGTATTTCGAGGCCTGAATTGGGAAGAGTTGGGAATAAGAATAAATGGAGAATACCTAAATAATCTGAGATTTGCTGATGACATTGCCTTGCTGAGTCACTCAGGAAGTGAACTGCAAATCATGATCAACGAGTTAGACAGGCAGAGCAGATCGATGGGTCTAAAAATTAACATGCAGAAAACCAAGGTAATGTTCAACAGCCTAGCAAGGGAACAACAGTTCACAATTGGCAGCGTGAGCCTAGAAATGGTGCCGGAATACGTCTACTTAGGGCAGGTAGTGACAGCTGATCCGGATCATGAGAGGGAGATAAGTAGAAGGATAAGAATGGGGTGGAGCGCATATGGCAAATTCTCGCAGATCATGAGTGGCAGTTTACCAATTTCCCTCAAGAGGAAAGTGTACAACAGCATAATCTTACCGGTACTCACCTACGGGGCAGAAACGTGGAGGCTAACGAAAAGAGTTCAGCTTAAGTTAAGGACAACGCAGCGAGCCATGGAAAGAAAAATGATAGGTGTAACGTTAAGAGATCGGAAGCGGGCAGAGTGGGTGAGGGAACAAACACGGGTTAATGACATCCTAGTCGAAATCAAGAGAAAGAAATGGGCTTGGGCAGGGCATGTAATGCGAAGGCAAGATAACCGCTGGTCTTTAAGGGTAACGGAGTGGGTTCCAAGAGAAAGTAAGCGTAGCAGGGGGCGGCAGAAGGTTAGATGGGCGGATGAGATTAAGAAGTTTGCAGGCAAAGGGTGGATGCAGCTGGCAAAGGATAGGGTTAATTGGAGAGACATGGGAGAGGCCTTTGCCCTACAGTGGGTGTAGTAGGGCTGATGATGATGATGATGACGCTTTATGACTCTACTCTCACCACTTGACTAGGGTGCCTCAATGGCACCTTACACTTCACATTTGGTACCTTGACATGATAAGCTAATAAAGCTAGCAATATTTTGACAAAGACCCAATAAACTGCTTCGCAGGCAAATCCCGGTAATATAGCGCACTTTTCTGCGAAAGCAGCCTGCTGTGGTCATTGTGACCGGAGGGTTGCGTTGGTGAAGGGCGATGTGAATGAGTAAGAGAAAGGCAGGAAATGAGGCGCGCAGCGTTTATTACCTGAACAGAGACCAGGTTCCCGCAGTCGAAATTGAAACACAAATTTAAAAGCAAACTCTTTTATTAAGACAGAAATTAAGTCGTATTGGTGACAGATATACGCCAATGTTGGTGATGTACATTGACGACGAGGCCGTTGGTAATTATTTCGTTGTTGCTGAACATTTACACAGCGCGCTATGAGCTTAGTACGAGTCTTTCGCTACTTGTCACTTGCATAGCATCCCATTAAACAGGCTAGGTCTTGGCCGCGCTCTATTCTACTGAAATCCTCTCGGCTTTTGTTTTCCACTGTTGTCACTAATCTTGACCGTGTGACACCAATGGCGGGTCAGCACCGTTAAGCACACGAAGCACACTGGCAAAAAGTCAAACCAGGTGACCACACCACTAAAACCAAAACTTAACCTCACGTGACCCTTGAAAACCACCCAGCGGTCCATGCGTCGCGAACAGTTGGCATAACGGGTAAAACTCCTTTGTTGCAACTTTGTTGAAGAGCAGTGGGGTTCGCACTAAGCAACGTGACACCATTCCGCGGGCCACATGTTCGATTTCCGCGAAGAAAGCACCGCTGATGTGAATATTCTGCCGCGCCCGAAATTTACCTACAGCTGTTAGAAGCCATCCCTCTATATTTCTACCTGGGTACCTTTCCCACACTCTCCCTAGGAGGATCACTATGTGGAGGCCTGAAGAAGCCTTCTTTTCCGCCCGCAAACATACTTGACACAAGTGTTAGCATAAGACTGCGCCTTCTACCTCCAGCTGTGAGCATCGCTACTCCCGCACAAGCCACCAAGATCACGAGCCAGAGGGAAAAGAAAAATTCCTCAAGATTTTAGTTCCATTCCGATTATCCTTCTATTTTCGTCCATGAAAACATCTAGCTGAAAAACTCTCTGTACCCCCTCAATTCTTGGACAATCCCCCTATGTGGCCATATGGAATCGTCTGAGGGTAACTACAACAACATTTGCACCTGCACCCTAGTCAATCCCCCGTCGTGGGTACGTCCCATTAAGCCTGAGGACATCATCATAATCATTTGTGCCTTCTGGCAAAATTCGGCGCATATTCGAAAAAACGGCGCTGCGCGTAAGCAATCGCGCCCGCGCGCGGTAAAAAAACAAAAAACAGCGGCGAAGGACCCCCGGGGAGCGCATAAACCTTGCGTGGGCTTTCCGCTCGGGTGTCCGGCGCGGCGGCGGGGTGAGCGTGGCCACGCGCGGCGTCGATTTCGCTAGAATGTCGGAGAAGTTTCTGCTCGTTGTCTATGGAAAGGGGGTAACCTTGTCCGCGACAAGGTAATGCCCTCTCCCCTTCGCTCCTGTGCCGATGACTCAGAGTGACGAGAATGACCTAGATTTTTCTCGAGGGTGATTTCCGCGCTAGACCAATCGGGTCGCGTGCCCGGCGCGAGAAGGAGAAGCAGCTTGTGCAGTTGATACTGCGTGTATGTGCGCGCCTGTTTTGGCGCGAAGAACAAACAGACGCGGGGTTGCGCCTATAAATAAGGGGCTGCAATCGCTGTCTCTTAGCCGAGCCGCCGTTTAAGCTTCCGAGAAGCGCGTGCGCTCGACTCCCGGGAGAACACCACTCGCCCAGAGGCGGACCAGCGAGGCAACGTGAGCCGACCTGCGGGACGGCCCTGCCAAGCTCCTCAGGTCGTCGGACTGTCGCAGTGCCCGGTGAACAAATTGTATTTTCTTTATTTGTCTCTCTCTGTGCTAGAGCACTTTCGCTGCAAGATTCTTCGAATTGTTATCTCTCTATACTGTTACTTTGCACAAGTGCATTGTATTTGTAAATCACTTCTTATCTGCTCGTACGAGTGATTGTGAAAGGCTCTGTAGCGTCTCTCAGCTGTATAAACTTTGGTTTGTTTTGTGAACCTTTGGCTCCGACCCATTCTCTGGCTTGCGACCGGCGAAATCTGGGCACGAAGGGACCAACCCTCTTGTCACTTGGTAGCTGGTCTCCGGCTGAGTTTGCCACGCTGAGTCAAGGGCATCTTTTTTGTGACCGAGACCGCTACCCCCACACGCTCTAAGGGTGTCCGGGAGCGCACGCAAAAGTGCGCGAAGTAGTGACATATTCTGGCGTCCGCGACAGGACGCTTGGTGCTTTGTAAGCTCAGAGAACGGAGAAAGAGTCGGAAGGAGTTTACGCAGAGGTCGTAAACGAGTGTTTAGTAGCAGAGCGATATTGTCAGGTGCCGCGCAGAGGCGGTTGGATACGACTCACCGAGTTGAGTTATGCTTGAAGCTTGAACACCTGGGATTCCAAAATGGATCCAAGATATATTGTTAAGTTGGGTCGTCAGCTGGGCTTGGAAAAATTCAAGATTGCAAATTGGGTGAACCAGAAAATAGAAGGGAGAGAGAGAAAACGCAAAGAAAAAGAGAGACCTAGAGAGATGGCTAGAGAAGCCGCCCAGAGAGGAAGAGAAATGGCTCCAGTAGCTAAGACAGCGCAATTAGAAGCGCACAGAGAAAGGAAGAGAGCACGTTATGAAGCTGAGGAAAGCGAAGGTGCCCTAATAGAGGCAGTAAAGTTCGAAGTGAAACCAGGGCAGTGAATTTCAACCAGGTAAAGAGATTCCGGTTATGTAGGATAATGGAGAGAAGAGCGAGCTTCAGCTCACAGCTCAAGGCAATAGAAAGGGCAGGAAGGAAAGAGTGCCTGAGCCCTTGCCAAAATGCTACCGGTGCAAGAAGGTAGGCCACTACGCCTTGGATTGCCGTGGCAACGTAGCCAGCAGAAGAATGGCTGTTTGTTTCAAGTGTGGAGATAAGGGACACAAAGCTGCGGCGTGTCCAAGTCTAGGGAAACCACTCCAAAAGATATCCCACGCCTGTGCCTCTTCATACGACAGAGAGGAGGAAAATGTTAGTGTCGACCACGTAGAACAGGTGTACTGGGAGAAACCTCCAGTGTTATGCCCCATTTAGTGCTTCAGATCAGGGTCTGCCACTGAGGGAATGCCGGCTCTCACCAGAAAAATTCGAAGAAATTCGGTTTCTTTTTTGAGAACGTATGAAGCACCGGGGTTTTCATCAAAACAAAATTTGTTGCCAATGAAGAACTCACTGGAGAGGTGAGCCCTGTATATTTCGTGGATGGTTCCGCTCAGCTGTTGCCTGAAGCCAGAGTACACGTGAACACTCCGTACTTAACCGGAGAAGTGACAGCACTATGCATGGAGCGCCCGCTGTACGACCTCATCCTGGGTAACAACAAGGGCACGAGATCGCCGAACGACCCAGAGATATGGCCCACCGGTGTGGTTGACGAGACCGTCACTCCCAATACGGAAGAAATGTCGGTAGGCGAGAGGTCTTCAGGAAAGCCGGCGGCACATGCACAAGCGAAGGCTGAGAAGATGGAGCCTGATTTGTTAGCCTCTGTCGAGAAAATGTAAAAGACTAATGAGTCTGATTTGTCAGCAACCACAGAAGAGGGTGTAACTAGCTCCACTAGTGAGAGCTTGGTTGAGGAAGAGCCAGTTCCTGCAGCCGAGATTGAAGAGGGTGAGGACCGGACCAGAGTGTCGCTCCCTCAAGGACGTGAAAGTGCGGCTACTACCGAAGTAGTAGGCAGTGTGGACCTGGCCAACCTGACACCTCGGTCAGAGGGGACATTAAGGAAGGCGCCTGACGTTTAGGAAGAAAGCAGGAGCTTCACCGAGAAGTCAGAATGTTCCACGCCTGATTGGCACAGAAGTGAAGTGAGAAAGAGCGGCCAAATCACGAAGAGCGCGAAGGCTCTATCGTCACCGTAGCTGCAGAGAGCTCTACAAGTGAAAAATAGGAACCTGTTCAGCAGAAACCCTCGATTATTGAGGAGGGCTTTCCCGATTAGGAAATCGAGGTAAATTCCTCCTCTGGGAAAGCCGAATGTGCAGAAGAAGGAAAGCCTTTTTGTGAATGCACTGAAAGTGGCCATCTTAAGGAAGGAATTGAAGAATTGAGTGCAAGTGAGGAGAATGCGTCTCCAACCTCTGGTGAGCTGTGCCTTCAGCACGCTACCCGAGGAAAGGTCACAAAAGGGACCACAAAGAAAACATCTGGCCGAGAAGAAAGTTCAGTCCTCAAAGAACAAAAGGGGACTGAACCAGTGGCTTAATCTCGAGAACTAATCTCGAGTGATGCAAATGACAAGGAAACGGGCGTGCCCGGTAGAAGAATGTGGAAGAAAGTAAAAAGAAAGAGAAGTGGGTCGGACACCACTGAAGCGGGTGAACCCGCAAAGCACAAGCCCTTGACAAAATTCAGGAAGAGAATGGGAAGAAAGAGAACTCTGCTGAAGACAGCTGAGTCGGGTGCAATAGAACTGCACGAACATCGCAGCAAAGTAAGAAAAAGTTCAGAGCAACGAGCCTACTGTTTAGCGAAGACTCGCTCTGGAGGCGCAAGCGGAACCACAAGGACGCACTCCAAGAAGAAACACACGAAAAGTGGAGCCGTCATGAAATAACGGGCGTAAAATCTTTTCCCAACAGACGCTAAGCCGAAGGAAACGAGGAAGGGCTCGAAGTTGAGCAGAAAAACACAGAATAGTGCGAGTAGAAAGCGGAGTCAGAACCGCGTTTGGAAGAGAAGCCTCAGTAAAAGGAGGAAGAAGAGCAGAGCTGGCGACAGGAGGAACGGCCTGAGTCGCGTGCGAAAGAGAATCAAAAGCGCTACCGAAAACATGAGGGAAGCAGCCATGTTCCGAGCCCACTGTGTAAGCCGAATCTGGAAGTATATAGGCGCAAGCATGCCTCAAACTTGAGTGCTCCATATTCGTGTTGTGTTAATGTATTGCCGTGTGACGGCTTGTATTGAATTTTGCCAATTGTCATGTGTTGTGGGCGTGCAGGCATCATTGTATTGATGTGTGTATCTTGACATTCGCCATTGATTTTGTGAGCGCAAGCATGTGCGCACAAATTTTGTGTTTTGTGAATATTGTTGCACAATATCCTTAAAGGAAGGTGCAGTGTCACAAAATTCGGCGCATATTCGAAAAAAACGGCCCTGCACGTAAGCAATCGCGCCCGCGCGCGGTAAAATAAAACAAAAAAACAGCGGGGAACGACCCCCGGGGAGCGCTTAAACCTTACGTGGCCTTTCCGCTCGGCTCGCCGGCGCGGCCCCAAACACAGACAGGCGCGGCGTCGATTCTTCTCGAATGTCGGAGAAATTTTGCTCGTTGTCGACGGAAAGAGGGAAACCTTGACCGCGCCAAATTGATACCCTCTCCCGTTCGTTCCTGCGCCGATGACTCAGCGTGCCGCGAATGACCTAGATTGTTCTAGCGGGTGGTTTCTGCGCTCGACCAATGGGGTCGCGCGCCCGGCACAAGAAGAAGGTGTTTGTGCAGTTGAAGCAGCGTGTATGTGCGCGCCTGCCCTGTCGCGAAGAACAAACAGACGCGTGCTGCGCCTATAAATGAAGGGCTGCAACCGCTGTCTGTTATCCCGAGCAGCCGTTTAAGCTTCCGAGAAGCGCGCCCGCTCGACTCCCGGGAGAACACCACTCGCCCAGCGACGGAACAGCGAGGCAACGTGCGCCAACCTGCGGGGCGGCCCCGTCGAGCTCCGCAGGTCGTCAGACTGTCGCAGTGACCGTTGAACAAATTATATTTTCTTTATTTGTATCTCTCTGTGTTAGAGCACTTTTGGTGCAAGATTCTTTTGAATTGTTATCTCTCTCTATTGTTATTTTGCACGAGTGCATTGTATTTGTAAATCACTTCATATCTGCTCGTACGAGTGATTGTGGAAGACTCTGTATCGTCTCTCTGCTGTATAAAGTTTGTTTTGTTTTTTGAACCTTTGGCTCCGACCCATTCCCTGGATTGCGGCCGGCGAAAGCTGGGCACAAAACGACCAACCCCATTGTAGCTTGGTAGCTGGTCTCCGGCTGAGTTTGCCACGCTGAGTTGAGGGCCATTTGTGACCGAGACCGCTACCCACACACGCTCTAAGGGTGTCTGGGAGTGCACGCAAATGTGCCCGAAGCGGTGACAAACCTCCAGCAATGAGCATCTTCGTGGACGGGCCAGGAGGACCCACTCTTTCTACAAGAGTCATGTCCACTCTTTCTTTCATTTCCCAGAGCGTTTCAACCCAGGCCCGGCTCATGTCCTTGGCACCACGGACGTGGCATCTCGCTCGGTCATGATCTTTGACCGGCCGCCGTCCCTCATCCTGAGGCCGGCTGGGGCAAAAGGAACGTCCGCGCAGACACACGCGTGGTGTGTTGATTCATGCGGCCACCTGTCGTCGAGCTTCGCCAAGGGTTTCGTCGTCTCGGTCCGACAGTTTGGGTGTGGGTTGGCCATCGCCACTGCACTCCATTTCGAGGGCGGCCGATGTCTTGGCGCGTTGTGACAAAGAGGAGCTCCCAGTCTGCACGATCTGCCAACCGTGTTCCCAGCCAGCACCACGGTGATTTGTTTTGTTATTTCTGCCGTCGGAGTGCGTGCAGTAATGTGGTTTTGGCTACTCGCTCAGGTATATTCTCATTAACGCGTAGTTTTGTAATGCACAATCGCGGTTGTGAACGTGGCGAGCCAGGTGCTCTTTTTGTACTTCGGGGAGATTATTGCACAATTCTTCGAGAAAGCACTTGAGGAGATATGTGGCTAATTTACAAAATGCAGTTAACCATTCAGGTTGAAAAAAAAATTCACTGGGCGCTTACTCCTGTGGCAGTGAATTTCAGTGACAGCGAGGACGGTGCGATATGCTCATGCAAGTCAGTGTTTAGTTATTCTGAGAAGGGATGTGTGACGGCAGGTATAGCGTTGGCGTCCGTGCGCACCTGTGTCACGGCTGGTCACACATGCATCCATACAGGCGGGCTTCCGGCAAGGGTGACGTGCTGCGCTGCAACTGCCGTCCCCATATCTTCCTCGCGCACCTTCGTGGCACGACTTGGGTGCCTTGATGTTCTCTCGCACTGGCCATCGAGGCGCCCTAGGTACAGCGCAGGCAGCTCTCGCACAAGATTTGCGATGCGAAATTTTTCGGTGAGTAAAGCGGACGCCCCTCACCACCCCTCCTCGTTGTTTATGCACGCCTCTGTCTCGAGCTTGTTATAATTACTTGTAACTTTTAACTTTTCGATTTCAAGTGAGTCTATGCTTCTCAAACTCGTGCGGCATGTAATATCACATAGCGCTTTCTACGCAATATGTGACAGCGGGCGTGGCCACTTTCGTTTGCCTAAACGACCACTCTCGTTTGCCTAAACGTAAAGCGTCTCGCAAGCAATGAAATTTTTGATAGCGCGTTAAATTGAGCAACACGGAAAACACTTTTCTCTTATTGGCATCATCCCTGCAAGCCAAGAGTAACGCCTCTGGGAGGTATTGTATATTAATTACATTTTGAGAGGCATCTTAGGCACAGGCCTCCACTGATTGTGTGCCCCAAAGTTCAAACTAATCTGATAGCTACTGTTCAGTATTATAATATTCTCCTAGTAGTGTCTAGGCGGTTTGCCTACGGGCGACAACCGATCGAAACGCTAATGTACCGATTGGCGCACATATGTAATGTGCTCTCTATGGCGACCTTCGGCTCTTCAAGTCAACTCAGAGGGTATGAATGGTAACCTCCCGCTATGCCGGCCCATACACACAGCCCTCTCAGGCACCTGGCCGGCACAAGACTCTGTAATATTTAGACCACCTCAGTTATAATGCTCACGCTCTCGAGACATTCGCACACACATTGTCGTTTCGAATTAGGCTGAAGTTCCCAGCTTCATACGCTGAGCATGACGCGGATTATGAGGCTTGAAAGCACGAACTGATGGGTGAGTTCATTATGCATGATATACGTGAAGCAGTGCAAGGCCAACGGATGGGGGATATAATAGCTTTCTATTCAACACGGTGCCACATTGAATAAAGCGGTGTGGTCATGAGCACCAGGTCGCGGTACCGCAACAAAGCCTGAACGGGCGTACTTCGCTGGTTTTCTTGGGGCGGCCGTTAGAAAATGGTAACTTAAATATCCCCGTCCAGCCAGCACTGCTCAATGAAGAACAGGCTTTAATTAATCAAAACATTTAAGAATACGTCCAAGAAAGGCCAACTGGCTCTTTTTCAACCTCAGACGAACAATATCAATGAATGTCAGAAAATTCTACGCGTAGCAGCCAAACCGTCAGCCGAGGTGCGGGCCTGGGCAGACAGACTCCCCTGATCTGCACCTGGAAAGGATGGACAGCATGGGTGCGAGAGCATGATGTGGGTTATCAGGGTACTACTATCGATCTTAGGGCGGTAGTGGGTACAGCGTGTGATTTTCTAAGTGATTCTGATGGATACGAGCTCCTTTTCGGGCCAGCGTAGAGTTCTAGCATCCGCTATTAGCCGGATGTGCAGCCCTCGCCCTCCAAGCGCACTTCCACACCACGGGACGTTGGCCAGGGTCTCCGGCCCTTCGGGATATTTTGGATACCCGACGAGCAGCAGAGACCACGGTCCCCTTCCCATAGCCAAGTTCCGCCACCTCCGCATTCGGCTTATACTATGAGTTCAGAGTTTTTGCGCCTCGGTGCTTACTCAGAGTAAGCGCTAGTAGCTGGAACCTTTTACGGTGTTCTCCACAGGCGTACCACAAGCGTTCGACCCCGACATAATAGTTGAGCCTGTTACCGCCAGGATCCAACGGTTTCGCATCTCATTAGATATCCACAGTCCACACCTCGCACATTAGCGCAATATTTTTCGCCCGTCCTCCCTTCAATCCCCCCAACAGGCACATATATAGGGCTAGGGGTTGTTTTGTGATATCAGCGGGGGTCTTTTAACCGTTACTCAGTATTAATCGCCGGGCTTTCCCCAGTTCGGAGGTCTACTTGCCTCCCGCTTGGACTGCTTACTCTCTCCATTCCTCTTCTTCAAGATTATAAGCGCGACTCCCTAATAATGATTGCGTTTTGAGAAAGGAAATGGCGCAGATCTGTCTGATATATCGTTTTACACCTTAACAGCGCCGTAAGGAAAGGGATAAAGGAGGGAGTGAAAGAACAAAGGAAGAAAGAGGTGCCCGTAGTGGAGGGCTCCGGAATAATTTCGACCACGAGTGCAAACTGCTGGGCCAGTTGGTTCACCACCTGGGGATCTTTAACGTGCACTGATATCGCACAGCGCACGGGCGCCTTAGCGTTTTGCCTCCATAAAAATGCAGCCGCCGCGGTTGGGCTCGAACCCGGGAACTCCGGGTCAGTAGCCGATGGGCCTAACCACTGAGTCACCGCGGCAGGTAACGCGACTCCCTCAAAACCTAGGTTTGGTCTGCCCAGCCGCAAGCCATCGCGAGGCACCGAGCTGTTTTGAATCGAAAACCAACGCACCGCGGCTGGGCAGTGCGCTCTTCGTGAGAGAGAAAAAAAACAACTTTATTGAAAATGCCTGCAGAATCGGTAGGCTCCCTCCACGCAGGGAGGACAAGCTTTTTCCGCGACGCGGCCACTACGTCAGTCTCGTGCGTTGTTCTCCTCGAGGTCTTGGTCCCACGCTACTTCCGCGGGTCCGGGAGGGCTGCCGCCCCCTTCCTGGGGGTGCTGCCCCCTTCTACTTGGTATCGCTCGGTCGCTGCCTTTCTAGAACTTCCGAGACCTGCTGGACGGCGTTGAGTCGTGTCTCTTGATCATAGCTCCTCCTTGCAGCCTCTAGGTGCGGCGGGATCGTCGTCTTCTCGCTGGCTTCGCGCGGATTTACACTACAGTCCCAAAGGATGTGATCCGCGGTGGCTCTCTCCTTCGCGCACAGTCTACACACGTCATTCGCGTACACACTCGGACACACGTGCTTAGCCAGCACTGGGGTGAGCAGGGATCCCGTCTGTAACTGTTTGTATAACACTGCCTCCTTCCGGGTAAGCCCCGGGTGAGGTGGCGACATAATCTGTCTGTTCAGTCTGTACCATTTCACTATTTCGTTGAAGGTGGTCATCTTGTCCTTGGCACTGCACCGTGACCAACACTCCGAGTCGGCCGTGCTTGCAGCCGCGCGGTTGGTTAGTCCTCGAGCGGCCGAGTTGGCCGTCTCGTTGTGGTTCACGTTCCCGCGTTCCGACACGTCACTGCCCGTGTGGGCCGGAAACCACTTGATCACCATAGCACTTTTGCGTCCGATGCGCAGTATGCGCGCAGCCTCACTACATACCCTACCCTTGGCGTAGTTCTTCACTGCCGTTCTAGAGTCACACAACACTAGTGCATCCGGGGTCGGAGACGGCCAAGGCGATGGCCACCTCCTCCGCCCGGTGCGCTTCTCGAGTCCGGATGCTCGCCGCGGTCTTCGTTGCACCCGTCGATGCCCCGATAACCACCGGCGCGTATGCGTCGCTGCTTCCGCGATACTCCACGGCGTCCGCGTAGACGGCGCCCTCTTCTGTGGCGGGGAGTTCCACGAGAGCCCTAGCCCTCGCCCGCCTCCGCTCTTTGTTGTGCTCGGGGTTCACGTTCCTCGGGATCGGGCAGACCCTGAGCTTTCTGTTCCTGCTATCCGGTATAGGTACGTCTTTCTGCTGCGTGCCTTCCCTCGGCTCGAGGCCGTGGTCCCGCAGTATCTGTCTTCCGGTTCTCGTTGCACAGAGACGCTCGAGTTGCGCCGTTCTCTGTGCTTCGGCTATTTCGTCCAGCGTGTTGTGCACTGCCAGCGCCATGACTTTCTCGGTGCTCGTGCTCCCGAGGAGACCGTGTGCCGCCTTATACGCCTCGCGTATGGTGGTGTCTATCTTGTTACGTTCGCTGGGCCTCCTGTTGTGGAAGGCGGCCACGTACGTTATGTGGCTAACTGCGAATGATTGAACGAGCCTAGTCAGGCTCTCCTCCTTCATCAGCGTGGTACGAGCTCGGGATGCCCTGGGCCTGGAAATACTTACTGATCATTTACACCCAACCCGCGAAGGAAACAGCGTCACGCGCGATTCATGCCCTGACCTTACAATCGTCAAGAACTTCCATAACGCTACGTGGACAAATCTCGCAGAGAGCTTAGGTAGCGACCACTACATCGTAAGCACGTCTATCACCTCTGCAAACATTCGTCGCATCCTAGTAACAGCCAAAATCACGGACTGGACTAAGTACCGTGCAGCCCATTCCGGAAGACCCCATTCAATCAATCAGTGAATGGAGTGAACAGATTCGGAAAGCACACAAGGAGGCCACCACCGAAGTACAATGCACACCCAATAATCCAGCGGTCGATCGTCACCTTCTGAAGTTGTGGCAGACCCGACGGACTCTGGTTCGCAGATGGAAACGCCAACGCCTCAATCGTCCCCTGAGACTCCGCATATCACAGATCACGGCAGAAGCACAAGAGTATGCACAACACCTCTCTCAACAGAATTGGCAGGAATTTTGCGGGTCACTACGCGGCACGTTGAGGACCTCCCGCACCTGGGCGATCCTCCGCAGCCTCGTCGATCCGCAAACATCGCGGTCTGCCACTAACCGTACACTCAAGAAAATCGCCCATCTGTACCCCGGAGACGATGCGGCCCTCCTCACCGCCCTCAAAACCAAATACACCGGCACCCCCCATCCTCCCAGCACAATCTCGTACACGGAAGGCCCAAATGAGAGGCTGGACGCCCCCATCACCACGGTCGAGGTTTACGCCGCGGCTCGATCTGCCACACGCCACACAGCAGCTGGCGTGGACAAGATCACAAATGGGATGATTCGAAACCTGGGCAAGTCGCAGATCGAGGTCCTCACTACCTACATAAATGGCACCCTATGGAAGGCGGGAGAACTCCCTGCAGAGTGGAAACACTCGGAAATCGTGACTATACCAAAACCAGGCAAACCACCAAGCCTGGAAGCATTACGACACATCTCCCTCACCTCTTGCCTGGGCAAACTATATGAGCGCGTTATCCAGACCCGCCTCCAAAACTACATAGAGGACAACAACCTCTTTCCACCCACTATGATCGGCTTTAGGAAAGGTCTTTCTACGCAAGACACTTTCCTCCTTCTCAACGAAGAAGTACTCAGTAACATTCCGAGAGGCAGCGAGCACCTAATTATGGCACTTGATCTGAAAGGCGCTTTTGACAACGTTTCTCACGACGCCATCTTGAAAGTGCTCAACGCCCTCGATTGCGGACCCAAGACCTTCAACTACATCAAAAACTTTTACAGCAACCGCACGGCCACGATTTTTATGGCAAATGTCCGCTCCGGCACAGAGCAGACACCCAACAAAGGCACTCCCCAACGCTCTATCATCTCTCCTCTCCTCTTCAATATAACTATGATCGGCATGGCAAAAGCACTCGAGGCTATTGAAGGCATCGGCTATACTATCTACGCTGATGATATTACCATCTGCTCCAGCTGGGGTTCCCTTGCCGACAAAGAAAACACCCTACAAGAGGCCGTCAATTGCGTAGAAAGACGAACAGAAAATTGCGGCCTCCGCTGCGCACCCGAAAAATCCGAAATTATCCGCATTCAGGGCTACGCTTACAAATCTCCCATCGACATCGAGGTTTACCTCGAAGGTACGAGAATAAAGCAAGTCCCTCTTATCCGCATCCTGGGCCTTTGGCTTCAGAGCGACAGGAAAGCCAACCACACGTTACAGCGTCTCCGGACAACTGCCCTCCAGATCTCCCGCATGATTCGGCGCATCACCCGCAACCGAAAAGGCATGAGAGGAAGATACAATTCGACTGATACAGGCTCTAGTTATAAGCCGCCTGTCATACGGTCTCCCATTCCTACCACTTCTGGGGAATGAGCGAGACAAAGCAGACGCCATCATCCGTACCGCCTACAAACATGCGTTAGGCCTCCCGATGTACACGGCCAGCTGCCACCTCGAGGACCTGGGACTGACCAACACAATAGAAGAAATTCGAGAAGCCGTCCTAGCATCGCCAAAGGAACGCCTCCTCACCACCAAAGCTGGACGCGCAATCTTGGTAAGAGTGGGTTCCCCGGCTGACATACGCACCGTCCCGGACAAAGAAACCTACCCTCAACTCTGCGAACTCGCGTTTATGTAGCTCCACTCCCGAAGAACATGCACTCGGACTCACAAAAGGGACGACGAAAGGCGCGAGTGGACTATCTGCGCCGCACACATCGACAGGCACAAAATGCTGTATACGTCGACGCAGCCATGTACCCCGATTCAACAAACGCGGTGGCGGTCGTCTTGGACACCAATTTCAAGGAAATCGCCAGCGCCTCCCTACGAAACTGCTCTCCCACAGTAGCAGAAACTGCTTGAATTGCCCTCGCAATCCAGCACGGCGATGCCACGGGAAATGAGTTAAAAATTATTACCGACTCCCAGTCCGCGTGTCGCCTCTTCCTCTCTGGCAGACTTCCACACTCCATCGCTCCCATTCTGACAACCCCACAAGTTCTAAATTCCACATGCAAGCACCAAATCACTTGGACTCCTGGGCAAGAGAGGCTCGAGGGAAACGAGGCCGCGGACATTCTAGCTCGAGGATATACTAACCGAGCGACTAACCTCCCCCGACCTCACACCTCTACCCTCTACGTATGGCGAGCGCCTCCTCCTTCTTCGAACACAAAGACAAGTCTATCCCCACCACACCGTAAGCTAACGGTGGCAGAGGCGAGGGAATGGTGACAACTACAGACGAACACCTTTGCCAACCTACACAAGTACCCCATCATCTTCCCCGACAGATATGACAGAATCTGCCTCTGGTGTGGCGGAATTCCAATAACATATCATGTAACATGGGGCTGTTCCGGTCCCAAGCCCCCCGAACAAGACAAACATTACTACGAGGAACAGTGGGAGTCTGCACTGCTCAGCTCTGACTTGGCGACGCAGCGAAAGCTGATATCCCAAGCAAGAGCAGCCCCGCCGCGGTGGCTCAGTGGTTAGGGCGCTCGACTACTGATCCGGAGTTCCCGGGTTCGAACCCGAGCGCGGCGGTTGCGTTTTTATGGAGGAAAAACGCTAAGGCGCCCGTGTGCTGTGCGATGTCAGTGCACGTTAAAGATCCCCAGGTGGTCGAAATTATTCCGGAGCCCTCCACTACGGCACCTTCTTCTTCCTTTCTTCTTTCACTCCCTCCTTTATCCCTTCCCTTACGGCGCGGTTCAGGTGTCCAAAGATATATGAGACAGACACTGCGCCATTTCCTTTCCCCAAAAACCAATTAAAAAAAAAGCAAGAGCAACTGCGGTGGACATTGGTGTCCTGAAATAAGGACTCCACCCAAAATCTGTATATTCGACTCTCAATCCTACCTTTTTGGAATAAATGTTTTCTACTACTACTACCGCTTTTCTGTTGGACACCCTCCTGATGAGTCTCATTGCCGCGGTAGCTTTGCCCGCGAGCTTGTTGACCGTTTCACCGTTGACTCGGTTTCGCTGGATGAGCAGCGCGAGGACTCGAATCTTCTCGACCTCCGGTATTACTTGGCCTCCCGCCGTCTTGACCGTGATCTTAGGGCGCTCGTAGTTGACTTCCATATTCTTTCTTTTCCTGCCCGCTAATTTCGGTGGAATCACCAGCAGTTCTGACTTGGCCGGAGAGCAGAGTCCAGACCCGTCCAGCTGCTCCTCGATGGAGTTTACCACTTATTGCAGCGTTGTCTCAATGTGTCCGTCGCTTCCTTCCGGTACCCATAGCGTAACGTCGTCGGCGTAGATGGTGTGCCGGACGCCCGCTACTTTTTTTAGGCGGTCGGCCACCCCGATCATAACGAGGTTGAAGAGTAGCAGGGAGACCACCGAGCCCTGCGGAGTTCCGACGCTGCCCAGCTGCTTCTCTTCGAGCTGCAGGTCTCCCGGGTAGATTTCGGGGGTCCATTCCGTCAGGAAGTCTTTGATGTACTTGTATGTCCTCCTGCCCATGTTTAGCCTGGATACTTGGGCCAGGATAGCCGAGTGCTTCACTTTATCGAAGGCGCTCTGCAAGTCCAGCCCGAGTATGGCTGTGTTGTCCTTCGTGCCCGTCGTATCGTCGATGACCTCGTTCTTCAGTAAAATCATGGCGTCTTACGTCCCTAGCTTGTTCCGAAACACGATGTTGGAATTTGGGTAAAGCTCCGATTATTCCAGGTAACGCTGCCACCTGTTCATGAGAGCGTGCTCGAGGACCTTTCCCACGCACGAAGTGAGCGAGTTCGGCCTGAGGTTCTCTATGTTTGGCGGCCTGCTAGGCTTGGGGATAAGGATCGTCTTGGCTGCTTTCCATTTCTTGGGCAGCCTTTCTTCTTGCCAGCACTTGTTGTAGAAGTTCGTGAGCGTTTTGATGGCCGCTTCGTCGAGGTTCTTGAGCGCTCTGTTGGTCACTCGATCTGGACCCGCGGCGGACCTGCCATTGAGATCCTGCATGGCAACTCTGACTTCCCACGTCTGGACGTCTCAATCTAGCGTCTCGTTCTCGTTGCCTTGGTAATCCGGGCGTCTTTCCGTGGGCGTGGTCGGTAGGTACTTCGCGTCCAAGCGTCGTTGACCTCGTCCTCCCCGTGTTTACAGATTGCCTTGTGGAGGATACTGGCCAGGTTGTTGTGTTGGTGGCCCTTGGTCTTGGTTTCGTCGAGGAGGTGCCGCAGTATGTTCCACGTCTTGCCCTTGTGCATCTGTCCGTCGGCTTCGTTGCAGGCCTCGTTCCACTGTTGGGTGCATAGCACCCTGCAGTGGACCTCGATCTGCCTATTGAGCTCGGCGATCTTCTTCCTTAGACTTCGGTTAGTTCGTCGCCCCTGCCACTTCGCCTTTATGGACTGCTTGGCTTCTATAAGGTGGGCCAGCCCACTATCCATCTTGTCTATCCGTTGTCCGTCTCCAGCCCTTTGGTGGCTCCTTCCGTCGTCTCAACGACGTTGGCCGCCCATTGCTTGATGTCCGTAATGTCCTGTTGCACCGCGGGTAGCGCCTTTCGAAAGGCGTTCCAGTCCGTAATGCGATGCTTCGTTATGCAGGTGTTGCCTTGGCCTTTGAGCGGTACGACGACCTCCACGATGTAGTGATCGCTGCCCAGCTCTTGGCCCATGATTCTCCATTTCGCTTCTCTCGATCCTCCGTCGGTTTTGGCGAAGGTAAGGTCCGGAGTGATGTCTCTCGTAACCAATGTGCCGATCCTGCTGGGAAAGGCGGGATCCGTGATTAGGTTCAGTCCCACGTCGTTGGCGTCTTGCATCAGCTCTCTCCCCTTGACCGTCGTTCTGTGGTAGCCCCAGTATTGGCTCAGGGCGTTAAAGTCTCCGCACACTAGGAGCGTACTGCTCCCCGCATCTGAAGTCACCTTGTGGAATAGTGCCTTGAACTTCTGTTGTTCCTGGGACGGATTGCTGTAGACTTTCACCAGGAAAGTGCTCTCCTTACTCTTTTTGCCCGTGAGTACTTCCACCGTGTAGTGTTCGATGGCGCTTCTGCTGATCATTTCGTGTGCCATGAAGGTGATCCCTTTCCTGACGAAGGTGCAGATTCCTCTGCCCTTGCCCTTGGACGTGTCCCTTTTCCTCGGCGGGCTGTCGTGCGACCGGTAGCCCGATAGTGTCGGCTTCTCTTCGCTGTGTGTTTCTTGAATCATTATGACGTCTGGTTTCCTCGTTAGTTGCTGCAAGTGTTGCTGCCGCACCGCTCTCTTGCCGGTAAAGCCGTTGCAGTTCCAGTGTCAGACCAAGAGGTCTCTCATTAGCGGTGTGGATGCTACTGTACGTGCTGTCCCGTCCATGATTGCTGCAGTTTGGCGAAGATCTGTGCTTCCATACCTTCTATTTGTGCCTGTATCTGCGTCTTCAGCTGTGCCTGCATCTGCGCCATCATGTTCTGGATCGTGCCCTGTATGTTCGTTGTCATCTGCTGAACCACGCGAGCGCAGTGAGGCGTTCGTTCGTTACCTTGCTGGTCGCCTCAAGACGGTCGAGTCTGTCGTCCTGTTTTTTCGATTCTCTTCATTATCATTCGTTCCTTGGCGCCCTCTATGGCTCTCCTCTTGGGAGCCGGTTCCGCCGCTTTCGTGGCCCTCGGGTCCACCTCGACCGCTGGTTCGTCCTCGGTTGTCTCTTCTTGTTTCCTCTCTTGTGCGGGCTTCGGCAGCAGCTGCTGTTGTTGCTGCATCGCATTTAATGTCGTTAGCTTCTCGTTGATTTCCTGGATGGTTGCGTCCTGTTCGGCGATTTTCCGCTTTAGCTTCTCGTTCTCGTCTCTTAGGGCTTTTAGCACCCCGTTCTCTTCTTGGATCTTCTTCGCGGCGTTTTGCGCCGGTGGTTCTCTTCTCCGCCATGTTTGCCTTGACTGCTTCGGCCCAGGCGACTCTCTCCCTCGACTGCGACGGCCTGTGGCGGCTGGCGCTCTTGCCTCCCTTGCTCACATGGACGGCTTAGCACACGGGCGCCTTAGCGTTATGTCTCCATAAAAACGCAGCCACCGCGGTGGGGTTTGAACCCGGGAACTCGACCGCGGCGGCTGCATTTTTATGGAGGCAAAACGCTAAGGCGCCCGTGTACTGTGCGATGTCAGTGCACTTTAAAGATCCCCAGGTGATCGAAATTATTCCTGAGCCCTCCACTACGGCACCTCTCTCTTCATTTATTCTGTCACCCCCTCCTTTATCTCTTCCCTTACGGCGCGGTTCAGGTGTCCGCCGATATATGAGACAGATACTGCGCCATTTCCTTCCCCAAAACCAATTATTATGATCTGAAGCATAACTCGCATAACACGTTTTGCTCGCATGACACGATTTGCTGCAGGTGACGGAATACGAACTATGCCTTCGCATTATGCTTCAGATCGCCCCGCCGCGGAGGCTCCGTGCTTAGGGCGCTCTGCTACTGGTCCAGAGTTCCCGGGTTCGACCCCGACCGCGGCTGCTGCGTTTTTATGGAGGCAAAACGTTCAGGCACCCGTGTGCTGTGTGATGTCAGTGCATGTTAAAGATTCCCAGGTGGTCGAAATTATTCCGGAGCCCTCCACTACAGCATCTCTTCTTTCACTCCCTCCTTTATCTCTTCCCTTACGGCGCGGTACAGGTGTACAACGATATATGAGACAGACACTGCGCCATTTCCTTTCCCCAAAAAACAATTATCATTATTATTCGGATCGCCAAAACAGGCGCAGAGCAGTGCCAATTTCATTTTTACGTTTGACTGTTTTAAGTGAAGTTTGTTTTGGTAACTGTGACCTGTGTAGCTGAGTTGGTTGTTCTGGCGAGATAGGGAACCACTTAGCTATGTTATTTCTGATATGGTGCAGCAAAAAGAATCCTATATTGATTACTTTCCCGCCATGAACAATATAATCATGTCCAACATGAAACTGTAATGACCAATCAATAGGTAATAAGGATCACCGTACTCTGCGCCAAGAGAATGACGCCTGCATGTGCAAGCTCTACACCAGCGGTTGGCTGCCGCGACAATTTATTTGGATCCACCTAATCTTTGCCTGTTTAGAACTGTGAGCTATTCGTGATTTTTTCTTATTCTCGTTAGACGATCTCCTTGTTTCATTACCTGCCTAGTGCAGACAGCAACTGATGCTGACCTGATGGTGGCCTCTGTAGGAGCGCATCCTTATTGTGCTCCACGCATCTCCACCCAAAGGAGTGGAGACTCCGCAATGGGCAGCATGGCACCGACTGCCGCCATCACGGAGAAGACCCTGAGAGCGCCGCAGGGCGGAGAGCTTCCGGGTGCGCCGCTCTGAGCATCGCAGAGGACAATGCAGACGGGAGCTCGTGCGACTTCTCGCATGTGGCGGCGTGAGTGACATCTTGAAGGCGCCTGTGGAATGCTTCCTGCTACAGCTTTCCAAGCGACGTTGCAGCAATTAATGTACAGAATAACTGAAGAGTGCTCAGCCGCCTGCCGGTAGCACAGGGTCCTTTGACGAGGTCAGCCATACACTCTTCTACATGTCGTGGGGATGTGGGGCCAAACCAAACACTGTACAGACGGAAAACACGTCGTTTATTATTATTATTATTATTATTATTATTATTATTATTATATTATTATTAATTATTATTATTATTATTATTATTATTATTATTATTATTATTATTATTATTATTATTATTATTATTATTATTATTATTATTATTATTATTATTATTATTATTATTGAGGGGAGATAGGCGCTGCTGACCAGCGATAACCTGGACGACCAACGGGCCCTCGTACAACAGGTCCGCAGGGCAGCTCAAGCCAGTGCAGCCCTGGAATGAGGGCCCCACTCATAAGCTCGCCTAACCCCCCTTCACTTAAATAAAGTTTTTCCTCCTCCTCCTCCACGTTTTTTGAGCACCCCGATATAAACACTGGAAGCTCCCTCAACTAGCACTCTTAAAAGTCGAACACTGAGGCAAGGTTGGCAGAATTTTGAAGCCAAAGCTTCACAGCGCTAGCTGCGGCACGGTTGGCATACGCCGGAGTTTGACCTTAAGCCGACGTTCAGCCCCAATCACGTTTGTCCCTTATAATGTCCACCGATATATGTGAGACAGTTACTGCGCCATTTCCTTTTCTCAAAACCGGTTCCGGTGCCCAGCGATATATGTGAGACAGTTACTGCTCGATTTCCTTTCCTCAAAACCAACCCGACTGCGGCGGCCGCGTTTGGATGGCCGCGAAACGCAATGGCGCCCGTGTGCTGGATGATGTCAGCGCAAGTTAAAGATCCACAGGAGGACGAAACTATTCCGGAGCCCTCCACTACGGCATCTCTTTCTTCCTTTCTTCTCTCAGTCCCTCCTTTTTCCCTTCCTTTACGGCGCGGTTCAGGAGTCCGCCGAGATGTGAGGCAGGTACTGCACCATTTCCTTTCCCCAAAAAACCGATTTTCGTTTCAAACCATTTTTAAAAACCAATTTTCTTCGAAAGCGAAAGAACGGTGCAAAACTGGCCCACTGGGACAGTGGACACTTCAGTCGCGCTTTAAGCTACATGGCGGTAGTGACAGATATGCGCTGCATGCGTTGCCATTCACAATGTTTTAGCTTTAACGGGGGCACTCAAGCTATAGACCGTCGGCGCTCTTTGTGTCCATTGGCGTTAGCGTTGCAAAGTTCTTGACACCGATAGTTCTGAATACAGGAAGGCGCGTAACTGGCTCCCTGGTACAGTGGACGCCTCAATCGTGCTTTGAGGTACGTGGCTGGGTGTGGAGGGGGGGGGGGGGGGTAGATGCGGGCTGCATGCATTAGCGCTGAAAACGCTGTGCTAACGCGCCACTGCAGCAACAGGCCGCATAGTTCCTTTGGTCACCAACTTTTCTTATTTACATGAACAATGAATGAAAGGTTGGTGCTGCATAGCGGCTCTGGCTACTGAATTGGTGAATAATAATAATAATAATAATAATAATAATAATAATAATAATAATAATAATAATAATAATAATAATAATAATAATAATAATAATAATAATAATAATAATAATAATAATAATTGGTTTGGGGGAAAGGAAATGGCGCAGTTTCTGCCTCATGTATCGTTGGACACCTGAACCGTGCCGTAAGGGAAAGGATAAAGAAGGGATTGAAAGCAGAAAGGAAGAAAGAGGTGCAGTAGTGGTGGGCTCCGGAATAATTTCGACCACCTAGGGATCTTTAACGTGCACTGACATCGCACAGCACAGGGACCCATTAGCGTTTCGCCTCCATCGAAACGCGGCAGCCGAGTTAGGGTTCAAACCCGGGCACTCCGGATCAGTATATAGCCAAGCGCCTTAACCACAGCCACTACTCATTTTCACTACTTCATAGCAACCACTTGGTCCGACGCTGTACAGTTCAACATAGCATATCACAAACAGTACACAACATATAAAGCAAAGTGCAAGCGTCAGGAGAAGTCAGGGGAGAGAGGGAGATGTGGGCTGCATGCATTAGCGCTAACAACGTTGTGGCTGACACGCGCCGCTGCAGCCATAGGCCGCACCGTTCGTTGGATGAGCAGCCTCTCGCGACCAACCATTAATTGAACCGCCACCTGGCATTGTGGGCGCGTAGCCTAGCCAGTGTGCAGACCGCACTCAACCTAACAAAACAGAGGCAAAGCCGCGTCTACTTGCCCGATACACCACAGCTTTCGCTCTCTGCCCAGGTTTAGCAGTAGTTGAACCATAGCTTTTTTTTGCTCAGCGGTTTTTGCAGCATCCCTGTTGAGCTGGTGCCTAAGGTTTTCAGAATAGGAAAGACGCATAACTGCCTCTAGTTTTGCGTGAACGCCACCGCATATGCACAGTGCGACTGAGGTTTCCACTGACGCAGTTACCAAGTTATACTCGCTCCCGCATTTATACATAATAAGTATTGCTTAGGTACCCCATAATTTGTTTTTACATTTTGAGCTTAAAGAGGTTCATTTTAATAACAGTTTGGTGGAATGCTTTGGGAGAGCTTCAGTGATGAAAATGAAAAGCGTATCTGCTCGCCTGCTGTGAATAAAGCTGTCAGATATGCTGAGCTGATATAGCTTCCTGCGCTGAGTACGAAGGGATGCGGTAATTAAATTCCCTCGCGACGGCTCCTCCTCTCAGTCATGTTCTTTGTGGCACTCTGCCCCCATTCTTTGTGAACAGCGTGCCTTATGGCCACAACCCGCTCCAGCACCCAAAATGCAGACCTGTGTTTAGACCCAGCTGGGTATCTCGGGCGACAATCTCCACCATCTATTTCTTCAACACTGCCCTGGTCTTGGGGCATCACTTATTTTCTGAGCTTAGAGATCAGCCACCGCCCTTAAGGAAGAATGGGGCAGAGGCAACACCCTCTAGAAAACTTAAAGGCTAATGACTGTCATACCCCCCTTGAGCTACGTCACGCAAAAAACGCCTACATAGAAGTTCCGTGCAGCACGTTTCTGAGCTACGAGCGATGTCGGTGTCTTTCAGATGAGGCCAGGAAGGTATACAATGATTAACCCCACCTATTCGGAAAAGTCGGAGTGTGGGACGGTGGCGAAGACAGTGCGATCGGTTTCGCAAACACGTGACTCTCCTTTGATTGCCTCGGGGCGAGCAAAGTCGTGGCATGTCGCGACATGCTTCCGAACGCACTATTTTTCTGTACGCTGACCGTGCATCAATCTAAGCCTTATGCTGCGCTTGCGGTTGTGTGTCTGTCAAGGTGACGTGCTACTGCCTTCATTGGAGCCGAATGTGAATTACCCTCCTGTCAGGATATGCCTAACAAGTGCTGCGTGCCCAACTGCCGGATTAATTGTAAATCGGGGCCCAAAAACCGCGTTTTGAAGTTTCCGCGGGGTGAAGAAGAGAACGCCTGTATTGGGGCTATACCACGAGCAAATTTCGTTGTGTCGCCGCACTCCAAGGTTCTTCAGATCTTTGGAACGTCTTCCAATAATAGTTTCTTCTGGAAAATTGGATAGACTTAGCGCTGCATTATAAAAAATTGTCTGTAAACCAGGAATCTTATTACAGTCGAAAGCAGCGAGTGCAGCAGCACTTGAAGAGATAGCTCTCTTGAGAAGTTGCAGCTGCTATTTAAAAAAAACTGAACTTCCCTCTAAGTTTGCGAACTTGACTTTATTGAGGCCGACATCGTGCGAGAGGCCTCACACATCGACGAGCTTAGGGAGCACCACAACTAAGCCGCTTTCGCACAGCCTCAATCCCGGCAAAGTTTCCACCATGCCCGTCTGATCTTTCTAAGCCATACATCTCAAGGGATGTCCTCGACTCGAAGCGAACGGATCTCGACTCTGCTGTTTTTAAAAAAGCGATTGAAGAGTCTGCTGAAGTATCCCGCAAAGAGCAGGAAGTGGATAAGATTCTAAAGTTGACAGAATATGTAACCAGCAAGATACATTCTGGCATATTATCTAAGGAAATGAAAGCCTTATTTGCTGCACATATTCAAAACCAAGCTCCAGGCATCAAATATCCAGTTGCAGTAAAAGCTGCCTTCGCCATGACAGTTTACTTTGTAAGGACGCCGATAATGAAAATGGGCACCAATTTCTTCATTCTATCTGTAGCAAGACAGTAAGAAATCGGCAATGCAACTACTTGTGAGCGTTGAGAACAGCTGCGTCGACCTCAGTCGAAGCCCCACAATCCCCAAACGATGACATCTGCTTGCTATGTTGTAATTAGGTGGACGGCGGAAGTGTACATATTTGTCTTGAGGGCAAAACTATAATAAATACTTGTGTCGGCAATAAAACTACATACGCAGCAGTAAAGCTAATCGAATTTGTTTCATTTCTCATTATAGCTGCGCTTCATAAAATTGTAAGTACAGAAAAAAGAAAGGTAAAGGTTTTAACACAGAGGCCAATTTATTCAAAGGAATGTACAAATATAAACGTTTACTGAGAAAGACGAGAACGCGACATAGTTGCTGATATTCGTACCTATAAACAACCTTTGCAAGGCTCGTTAATGGCCATTGCCTCTAAATAAACGCCTCGTAAAGTGCATGTTGTTGACTGATTCTAGCGTTTAGCAGAAGAAAGAGTGTGGATTGGACAAGGGAAGCTTATTACGGCTAGGTGATCCCAGCCGCGATTCCACAAACTCCACCGTAAAGTCTCATTCACACGACGGACAGTTCGCCCGCGCATCATGTGTTAGCGTCAGCAAATTGAGAGGCGTGCGGTCGGCCCGCGGACTGGACAACCAAGGAAGTTATGGTGGCGGTCCCACTCTGACGGTGAACGGAAAACATTTTTGGTGATATTTGTACGTCGACTGCACCTCGCTCCTTGGCTTCATAAATATGGTTCAGATATTTCCAAAAAGCTAATTTTCTGTTCTTTCAAAAAATGCATGTGGTTTAACAATAGCTACATATTTGTTTGCCCTGTAAAAAAAAAGCGCAAAGATGAAAAATGGCAGTTGAGCTCAAATTGTCTCAGGAAATGCAAAGTTGTGAAAAATATATTGCACCTAGAGAAAATTCATTCGAGATACTTCAAGATCTGATGCTAATGAGCATGTTTAAACATTTAGAAATATTTATATGAGATAGTCTATAAGCCACGCATGTTTAAAAAACGTAGAAAACAGAACAATGTAATTTGCGATAACTTTTGTGATATGCATTGACGTGCGGCGACATTTTGCACAGTATTGGATCATGTAATCGTCCTTCATTTCTTAAGATATCATTCATCTGCCTTTTATAGTTTTAAATTTATTACTGATCAAAATTAGCGTTTTTTAGAAATACTTGTAAACGAAACGGCATACTGTGCAGGAAGACACGAAGACTCGTTTTAAGAAGAATTAATCAACCTAGCTTGTATTTGCTCTACAGGTGCTAATATGTAGGCGTGTTTGTGTTGCCACCACAGTTTTCCTGTTCGCCATTCATTAGATGCTGATAGTACATTGCAAAACTGATAGCGCTAAAAAACGCGTGGAAGGAGGAGGGAAGGAAACAGTACGCAAGGACTGAAGTCCATTAAACGCTCCATTAAAGCTGCAGCGTTAAAGGCCCGCTCGACGGAAAACCCGACGACAGCATGGCTCGAAAAACGTGATTGGTCGCGAGGGCAGTATCGTAGAAAAGCAGTACCGCCGAAAAGAAGAAAGGTGGTGAATTAGCATTGAACCGCTGTCCTTGGGGTGGCAACCTGGCAAGCTATCTCGATACCTTTGAGGAACGTTCGCTCAGAGGGATAAATAGAAGCCTTGCAGGAGCACCTTACATCGCACAGCAAGCGAATTGCATTAGAGTAAAAATAGGTTATTAGGGCCACTAATTAGCGCGAGCTATTAATCCGGACGATAATGTGTACAAAAGTATTATGCGATAGCGACAAGCACGTCGATGTTTGCAAAGACCCTTTAACGTTATCCCGTCTTTCTGTTAAGGTAAAACTTAAGTTTCCCCGAAATGTTTTCGCGCGCCCAAGGTTTTTTTAAACGAAAAACACGGTTGAAAGCATGAAGTGCGTTCCAGATGTTGCCACAACGATTACAGAGACTGTGAATTCAGAAAGCCTCAGGTGGTGGTAGTGGTCTTTTTTATTAAAATAACAGTAAAAAGGAAGGAAAAGATTTTTTCTAGCCTCTGCATCTGCCATCGATACTGAAGCACCTGAGCTGGGGCAGCTGAAGTAAAGGATAGCAGGCAGAATGGAGAAATGAAATGAAAGAGGTGAGGGACAGGAAGAGAGGATAGGGGGAGAAGTAGTATATAAAAACTATTTACACAACAAGAAATGCGGCTACAACTGGAGTGGGGCGTCCAGTTTTTAATCGTCCAAGGCAGCCCTCGCCGAGCGTTCAGTCACTGCGTGTAACTCTCTGGCGGAGAACAGACGGGACGTCAATCCCGTGTGTTCGATGAATGCACAGAGGCTCACCAAGGTTCGCTCACGAGTGGCCGCACTGCCCTGCGGCCACAATAGCGTCTTGAGAAAGTCTGGTAGTATGCCCAGCGCCCTATAGGCTGCAAGCATATCGCGACGAGCATCGGCAAACGCGGCACAGTGAAGGGGCAGGTGTTCTAGTTTTTCCACTGCACCGCATCCGTCACACACAGCACTCGTCGCGATTCCGTGACTCTCCCGTCGATCCCCGGGCCACACGCAGGGCAATGCCCGTGCGGACGATCATTACACGTTGCGACCGTGTAAGTGCGCGACCGCCGGTGATACTGGCGATGCGCTCACCGCCTGCGATGCGTGGGTCGGGGTGCTGCTTTCGGAGATGGACGTGGATGGCCGCACGCACGTCCTCCAACGCAAGGGGCAGATCGGTGGCAGGTAGTTGGTGTGCAGCGGTCGCGAGGTCGTCAGCTTCTTCGTTGCCGGCGATGCCGCAGTGACCGGGCACCCACTGTGCACGCACGGCACATCCTCTCGGCGCGAGGCGCTCGATGCGAGAGCGAATTTCCCGCACTAGTGGGGTACCGCGGCCGTTAGATTGAAGGCAGCTGAGGGCGGCGCGGGAGTCGCACAGCAGAGCACTCCTGGGCGGCAGAGGGCCGTGGGTGAGCAGCAGGTGCAGCCCGAGCCAGGTCCCCATCAACTCCGCCGTGGTGGAGGAGCCCAGGAAGGTTGCGTGTTGCTGGCTGTGCAGTCGCAAGGCGGGGATGGTAGCCGCCGCAGCAAGGGAGCAGCTGTCGCGGGCCACTGAGCTGTCGGTGTGCACGAGGAGATGGTCCTTGAGCTCCTCGTGCATGACGGCACTGGCCAGCTGCTGCACAGCACAGAGGGGTGTGCTCCGCTTTCCCAGAAAACACAAAAATCTTCGAAAAAGAAAAACAAAATTATAAAACGTAAACACGATTCACATCTTCGAACGCCACACCTCATCCAAACAGGCCACTTCTTTTCTTGGCATCGGTAGGGATGGAGCGCTGACACATTTTTTTTTTCACTTCCAACCCTTGTCGTTTCCTTAACTACTATACACTCTGTCGCTCCTTGGCCCGCGTTCCTGCCTATCATTATTGCCCGTTACTATGTTTTCTTCTATCCTTCGTCCGTGGTAGAATAATTACATCGATTACCCTCTAGCCAGAATCCTCACACTGCTAGTCATTACACTGTCGAAGGATGAACAGCGCTTCTTGTTCTGGCCCTGTCCTCGTTGCGCTGCTCATCATTTGACAGGTGTGCGCGGCCATGCTTAAGATGCGCACATAATGGTCCAAGAATAGGGGATATGCTACCCCAGCCAGCGGCACTGGAAATAAGTTCAGATGGCAGCGCATAGCCGCGGACACTCATGCAGCCGAGAGGCTGATCAGAATTGCCCACCTATGGGCCGCACAGATATTCGTCCGCCCGTGAGAGGACAATTGTAGTTATTGAAACCCAAAGATACTGTCATCGCTGTAAACTAAGGCGAACATCCATCGCCTGGAAACCGAGCTTCCATCTCAAAGCAGACACTTTGCAAGCGAGGAGGCGGACCGGTCTGTTGACGCAGAGTGACTACTTCGGCGGCGTCAACGAGACCATGCTGCTGAGCGGGGTCCAGTGCATGGGTCTTCAGAAGAACCTGGCTGACTGCCTGCACGACCAGCTGGGCGCAGGCGCTGTCAGCTGCGCGGGGCTCGGAGAGAGCATCACCGGCGTTGTCTGCGTAAGGGGTAGGCGCTGGGGGCGTAAAAAGAACCAGGCTACGCCTTACAACTAACGCAAACTTGCTGCCAAACCTCTGATATTCTCATGCGCGAAATGTTTTCTAAATTCTGTTACGGGCACGAGTGCAATTACTAGTAACGGGTTGAAGGGGGCGAGGACACAAACAGGCCCTCCCACCTATTTTTTTCCCTCTCTTTGACCGTGAACAGCGCGCGTATTAGTGGAGGGGCCCCGCAACAAGGGGCCAAAGATTTTCTACACCCAAGGCAATTCATTGAGTCAAGCTATAAGCGTTTGCTAATAACCGGAAGTTTGCGCTCTTTTGTCTTGCGATGGGGTAAAACAGGGAGAGTAACGTAAATGCGATACGGACTGAAAAAAAAAACAAACGAAATGTTGTCGCACATCCTGCCACGCAAGTAGAAGAATTTTAAGCATGCAATTCACTAACAGTGATTACTACATATGTATTCTCATTTTGCATATATTTAAAGAACCTTAACATTAATATAGGCGATCTTCAAGCAAAAAGTGCAGATAGCTGAAGGGCACATTTAATAGCAGTCCATAGCTCAAGTGTGAAATGTGTTGAGTGTGCACGTCTCGGCTTTGTTAATGTTTTTGGTTAGTACAGTAATAGACAAGCACAATATTTGTATATTTTAAGGGTGAGCACAAGAAAAATGCACCAGGTACAATCTATAAAAGCAAAGGGGTTAAATGCTGCTGGGAAAATAAATTGTTCTGGATATTCGCTCCCGGATATGTTTGCTAAATCGTGCTTTCAAATCTAAGCTAGGTTCGATCGAGTCACAAGAAGACTGAGTAGTGCCAATTTGCGTGATATGATGTTGAATATGCAAGCCGTTTTGCGCTCTCGACGAGAGCCGTCTAGAATTCAACGGCCATGCGTTGCCATAATTTTGTTTTAAGCTCATAGCCCGAAGTATATCCAAAGCTCGTGGAGGCAACCTCTGCAGATATCACGACGCATATATTCTGGGTGGTTTTGCACACAGAGCGGTCCGTTCCGAATAAAATGTCGCTTACAAGCAGCCACCGCGTGTGCCTCTCCTGATTACTAAGAGTTTGCTTACGCCTGCGTTGCTTCTGAAATTCTAACACACGCCAACCGACAGCTCTATAATATCAGAAGCCATGCTTAAAGCAGCTACTGCCTTTGCGAAATATGCGATTTAAAGCCACATGTTTCAGGGAGGTCCGCCACTAATTTTTAAAGATAGGCTTTTTGAGGTAAAGACCTTCTTTTTGCAGCATAGGAATATATGCGTTGGCGGACACAGCAAAAAAGGCGAATGACGTTAACTTTTAAAGTGAATAACTAAATTCTAATATTCAGCTTTCTGGCTAATAAAGATAACTCCTGGTTTCAGTTTGTCAATAGTAGTAGCCATATTGGTTTTTAGAACCACGTAAATGCAGTTACAGTCGCCGGTCCGGCTCAACCAATTGAGGCCATTTCTCGCCGCGCAGTTCGAAAGCGCACGCTTGCGGTGCGCACACAGTCCATCAAAGGCGTGGCAACGTGACGTTCTCTCTGGCTGGAGGAGCGTTAAACGGGACAGACGAGATCACGCGGCACCGGCTGCTGCGAGCGCGAACAATGCTCTGGTTCGCTGCACTGCAGAGCAAGCGGACCTGGTGATCGACGAGCACGAAGTGGAGCGCTCCGCGTACCTGGAGGATCGGCAGCTGCTCTACCTGCAGTGCGCCATGGAGGAGCACTGTATCTCCGCTTCTGCGTACGCGCTCAAGGCGGACCCGGGTGAGAGCGCATTGGTTGTGGGGTCAGTTTTTATGTCTATAAAATGTCCCACCCACTAGCCCCCACCGCACTCTTCCGGATTTCAATGGTGGCGCTCAGTTGCAAGTTACTAAACACCTGATACAAAAGGGCACACAGCGTCCGAATTGCGTTTCGACTGTTTTGGCAGCGTCGTATGAACGCGTGTCCAACCCTTTAGCTATGAAGAGAGCAGCAGCTGCGAAGCACGGACTGGTTACGTGCACAAAGAAAAGAGAGAGGGGGCGGTGGGGGGGAAGAGCTTGACTGTAGCAAGCAGCTATGTGTGGTCACGTGAGATCGACTGCTTAACGCGTCCGATAAATAACTCACACTCTCAAACAAATTGTGAGGGACCTTCAATGCATTCTGATTAAGAGCGTTAAGACGAGCGTTCTCGTAACACAGCCGGCAAACGCAACTTAAGCGGAGTATCGTACTCAATGGAGCTCCTGTACTGGAAATTACCGGCAAATGCGCTGCGCTGGAGAGAGTTCGCGCCAAACAGGACAGCCTAGCGGACGGCTCTCGCTCCAGCCCCAAGTTTTATGCTCATGGCTTAATCCTCGCCAGAATTTCTCTCTCATTCGCCTTCCGGAGCCGCAACGCACCGCTACCGAATATTAAAATATTGCGGTACTGTACATTCACTGTAAAATTTATTTTTTTGCCATCGAGCTAACTTCTTCCCTTCTTGAAATACCAGTTTATATGTAGAAACAAGACGTTTTTTCTTAGTTTGAAATTCGCGGACGGAAGAATAGCTACGAACCTCTCCTTAGCGTGGCCTCTGTGACAGTGTTTTGTATAATGCGATAAGCTAAGGGTACTCTTCTGCAGGAAATGAAATTCAGCGTCGGCTTTGTTGTGAGCGAATAATCCGCATTGGTCGAAAACGTACCTACGTCACATGTGGAGCGGCAGATTTGAAAAGTGTTTAAAGCCTTCGAGAACTGATCATTATGAGGTTTCAACTCTGCTCATGCGTGATTAGGATATGTAAGTGTACAAAGCAAATAAACTAAGCTCAAAAGAATATTGGAATAGTAAGTAGGAAATCGAACCCCTGGGTTGCAAGTCTGGCACGCTATCGCAAGGCAACGCAGGCACGTTCGTACGGCTTAGATAAAGCGGAGCTTTGTAATGACGTGGGGTTTTCACATAACAATTGCGATAATGAAATAAGATACAGTGCCCGTATCTGCGAGGGCAATTGTTCTCATGACTGGACGAATTAGCACTTTCGCGTCATACCCTTTAAGGAAGAGCCTAACTGCCCCCTGATTTTTTTTGTACTATCAAGGACAAGGACTCCATGACGCGAGAAAAGTGGTTTGGGCAATTATATGTGAGGTCTGTCGACGATCGCTTCATTCACTACAACAGATTACAGCACGGAAGTCACCCTTTGACCTCCACAAATGCGGACTCAAGCCACCGGCCAATAAAAATTATTTTGCCTCGATTGCCGCTGGCGCGTCCTCAACAGTTTTCACCCCGATAGCACACACGTTGCTTGAAGCGCGTGCACGTGACAATCAGTGGTATACCTTACAGTTGCTATCTCGATCACGTAATCATCGCCCCTTTAATAATTACACAAACATGACGCGCGCTGGCGCCACTGACGAGACACATGGGACATATTGCCGCGAATATTTGCAGTGTTTGTTCATTCTTCAATGCTGCCTGTACGCCGCTTTATCCTGTGTTTGCGATGCAAGGCACGACCAGAGTTATCTCAATTGATTGCATACTGGCAGAGCTGATTCTACGTTCTTCCAGATTTTTCAAGAAACTTTGCACGCTTTATCTCGAAAGTTCGCTATCAGCTTCAAATTGAGCACAGCCGAGAGCGGTGGGCATTCTGATCGACGATAGCCAAGCACGCTTCTTGCGACGTCGCCGCCGAGCGATTCAGCGCATTGTGGGCGCAAGTCAGCGGAAATAAAGAGTTTTGTATAGACATCATTTTCGCAGCCTTTCAGCTCTCGGGACTCCAGTCACCACTTCGTGGCAGCTGGTGAAGGTGCTTGGTTGCCTTCCATGTACAGTCTGGCGTGATTTGAAGGTTATCATGTGAGCGTTGACCGAGAACAGGAACAGCGCCATGGCCTAAAATCCTCTGCTGTGGCGAGGGAAGTATCAGGCTGGCTTCCCGCACTCTCTTTGCTGTTCCTTAAGCAGCCGCCACTCCCTTCTAGGCAAGCAGCTTCCTAATTTCTTTCCTCCATCTAACAGGCAGTGATTTTATTACGCGTGACGTATTCTTCGATATTATCTCTAATTGGACCCTACGAAGGTGCATCTGGCGTGTGCAACAGCAGTTATATCCTTATGCAAAATTCTTTCTCGAAATTTCATCGGCGGACAAAGACAGTATGACGAGGCGATGTGGTGAAGCATATTTTTTGCAACTCAGCAAGTCGAAGATCAGCTCTACCGATTTTTTCCCACCAATTTTTTTATCGGCCGCCAAGATAAGAGGTAACAAAGTCCACGCTCGATTTCAAAGAATATAAAGCTAAGAATAAAGAAAAAGGGTGGCGATTTCGTTGCGGGTGGTGATGGTTGTAGCAAGGTACAACGAAGAAGGGAGAGAAAAATGCGAAATCGTGACCTTCATTGTTCCAAAACCGGCCGCTAGGCGCCTGGAACGTTAGGCCGGTCGACGTTAGCGCGATAACCTTCAAATCGCGCTAGACTGTACCGGACACCCCCTTCAAGTCGTGAAGCCAGCGCTTAGCACCATAGGACGAGCCAGCAGGTCACAGAGCCAGCTGAACTCTCCAGGGAGAGCAGCCTGAGTTTGCGAACCTGCCGGACCGCACCCGACAACGAAAAGACGCTGGAACGTCAACCACGCCCTCGTCACAGACGACGACCCCGATCATCATTCAGTTGCCGCGAATACCGCCAGCAACTTGCGGGAAGTTTTCCGCGAAGTAGTCCGGAGGAGCTACGCCGATTACTGCCATTCTCCCCACAGCCGCAAGTAGCGACTCTCATGAATGTGGTACGGGAAGAAGTGCAACAGGCACTTGGCAACCCGACAGCCACAGAACCCCACGCCATGACCTATGCGCTGCAACACACACTCCTCAGCCCCAACGACAACCCCTACGTCTTCTCCGAGATGAGGAGCCACTTCTTCCAGAACGCCGGCTTCAAGGCCCCGCCAGCCCAGCCTGCGAACGACGGTCAAGTCCCAGGAAATGCGACGCCTGGAGAACTTCCGACAACCGACCGTTGTGCTTCGATTGGGGTGAAGCCGGCCATATTCTTCGTCACTGCCCGTATTGACGTATCGCTTTTCGTGGATGTGCTGTTGACGCCCCACGACCACGCTTCGGCCAACGTCCGCAAGAAATCGAGGAGTACCTGCGTCGAGAGGAGTACTCGCCGAACCGCCTTCCGCGCTCACCATCGCCGTCAGTCTCGCGCTTTGCGTCGCCACGCCGCAGCTACGCAGCCGCGGTATGAGGAAGGTCCTGCAGTCCACGTAGGATAACCAAAGACAGCAACCTTTGGAGGTGAGGTTGCTCCCGAGCGAAACACCCAAGATCCTCCAACCACCATAGCGCACGAAGACGCCGCCCCCGACGCGCGCCGACGCCGCATACAACGACAACCTCGACCACGACGTAAACCGCCTTCAAAACGACGCCACTACCGAGAAAATCTTCAACGACACGTTCTACTCACCATACCCATACCCGACGAAGCCGTGACCCGACCAACAGAACGACGTGCAACGCAAGAGCCAAGACATCTCACTTAGAAGTAGTTATCGATGGCCGGAAATCTACGGCTCTAGTTGACGCAGGAGCCAATTACTCGGTAATGAATGGAACATTCGCTGCGCAGCTGAGGAATGTCACGACCGCTTGCGACGGCCCACAAATTCGCACCGCAGGGGCCACCTCAATACGCCGTCAGGACGAAGCACAGCTTGAGCGACTGGCAAAGAAAATACCTATCCTGCGACTTTCGTTGTGCTACGGCAATGTTCGCGCGAAGTGATCTTAAGCATAAATTTTCTTAATGAACATGAGGCGATCATTGACCTGCGATCAATGCTGATCACTTTTTCGACAAACGAAGCCATGTCTGATAAAACCTCTTGAAGATCACGTCGCCCTGAGGGCCCTGAAGGAATAAGCGAGCGTCCCGCCCCGTTCGAACGTTATCTTGACCGTAGGCGCCACGAAAGCCATTAACGCCGAAGCCATCATCGAGGGGATCATGCAGTTGCTTCTAGACCGAGGAATCAGCGTCGCAAGAGGCATCGCACATTTCCGTAATGGCCAGGCCGAAGTACTGTTAACTATCCTCAACCAAGTATACTGGCACATTAACAGAGGGACGACGACTGCTTTCAACGGCGAAATGTCCGACGTACGAGACACCTTCGCCATCTCCGACCAACCCGCAGAAGATTCGCCTGACCAAGAGAACTCGCCCACTTTCGACAACAACCCAGCCCTGCCCTGGAACAGACAAGACCAGATCCGCAATCTGCTTCGAAGATAGAGCGAACGTTTTTCGTCATCGCCGAACGTCCGATAACGGCCAGTTTCCAAGCATCGTATTATAACCGACGAGCACGCCCGAGCTCTCCATCAAAGTTCCTACTGTGCGTCACCGCGAGAACGAAAAGCCATCCGGTACCATGTGGAAGAAATGCTTCGGGACGACGTCAGCCAGTCTTCAAACAGCCCATGGGCAGCACAGGTTCTTCTAGCGAGAAAAAAGACGGCGCACTTCGATTCGGCGTTGAATACCGCCACTTGAACAATATAACAAAGAAGGACGTCTACCTCGTCCCGCGCATCGACGACACAATGGACCGGCTCTGCAACGCCAAGTATTTATCATGAATGCACCTCAAAAAAGCGGCTACTGGCAAATTGAGGTTGATGAAAGAGATCACGAGAAGTCCGTATTAATTACTCCGGATGTACTCTTAGAGTTCAAGGTGAAGCTATTTGGTCTCTGCTCCGCACCAGCGACGTTTCAGCGAGTAATGGATACAGTGCTGGCACGCCTGAAGTGGAAAATTTGTCTGGTATATTTAAATCACGTCGTTGTCTTAGCTTCGATCATTTAAGAGCACCTCAAAAGAGTTCGAACAGTACTAAGCGCCATGACATCGTCTTGCCTGACCTTGAATGCAGAGAATTGCCAGTTTGCCTATGAAGAGCTGCTGTTTCTAGGCCACTTCATTAGCAAGGAGGGAGTACGCCCTGACCCGAAAAAGAGGCTGCTATTGAATAGTTCCTACCACCGGCCGATAAGAAAGAAGTGCGCAGATTCCTTGGACTGAGCGCATATTACCGACGATTTGTGAAAACTTTTCGGGCATCGTCGATCCCCTGACATAAATGACTAAGGCAGACGTGCCTTTTAAATGGGAAGCCCCGCAAGCAGAAGCCTTCAAAGAACCATCATTAGGCACACAGCAGCCTATTAGGACAATAAATAGCTACTCATTGTTAAGCTACTTTCTTAAAGTTGTTTTCATTTGCAGAATCCTCTATATTAATTTAGGACTGAAGCAAGAGGTAGCTTTTAATCTCTTTTTACTAAGAATAAGAAAAGACACAACAGTGGCTGCTTCCAGCAGTTTCAGAGATCAACCCTCTGATGTTCGCTGTGAATTGATGCTGCAGATTGATGTTGATTACATGGCTGCATTTTCATGCAGTGCTATCTGGCCAAGCCTTGTTTGCATCCGAAAACCACAGCCACTTTTTCACATATCTCTCGGTGGCATCCAGTCTTTATTCTGTGTAATTTGAAATCTTGTTTTACATGTCAAGGATTAAAAAAAATTATAAGGATGATTGCGATAGTCCCTAATGTGAAATTTGTGCACAGCTCTGTAGGTGTTTTGAATTCACGATATATTGAAGAATTTGAGAGATATGTGTGCGTATGCAGTTACAAAGGACTCTTTATTTTCTATGCACCTTCTTTATTCAAACAACACTCCTGTCCAAGTTTTTTATTTTCACGAAGGAGGCTTTGTGTTTGGAGAAATGGATGGAGATCTTTCAACCTGCTGCACCAAAGCCTGGTTCTCGAAGACGAGGTTCTCATTGTAGTGGGAGGAGTTATGATGGAGAGCAACAGGATATTCTCGCGCATATGAGTGGATGTTTTATAGTAGGAAGGCAACGCTGTGAGCGGCTTGGTCGACGCGGATAATTTATTGCATGCAGCACAGTTCACAGCACCGCCCCCAAATCAGCGGAGCAGAGGCAGCGAGTGGGTGTGCATGGATACATTCCGCTGCATACAGACCTCCCTTACCCTAGCTACCCTACCTATGCTCATGCAGTGGTGATGCACAACGGCGCACATGGCGTGCACCACTTTGGCATCATCTATGAGTGAGCGGTGACATCTTGTTCACTCGGTTATGCTGACAGCGAAATGGCTCAACCCACAAACAGGCGCTTAATTGCTGCACCCAGAATGAGCATATACAAGTCTAGAAATGACATAAACTATGGATCCTTTTAGTTGTCAGGTGTATAGACATCGTTTTTTAATGATAGGTTATTGAGCATTGCTTTGACTCTGCCTATGATGTGAATGTTATAGTTTGTACGAGTAAGCAATGTTGAACGTAACATCACCTTGTGTTTATTCTGTTCTAATTTACATTTCATGTTTCAACCTGGTGGCAGGTGTGAGTGTGGAATACATGCACTGTGTGCTGCAATGCGTCTGCAGGCAAATAACTGAGGCGTTGTTCAGTACAGGAAATTGCTCTGAAAAATCTTATGTTGGTAAGTGCTTAAATTTTGACAGTATGCATTCGGTCACTCTCCTTGGCTTATCTTCTTTCTACACCGTCTTCAAGGACTAGAGGTATTAAAAACGAGTATGGGTTTTCAAGCTGAAAAACAGAAATTTCAAAAAAATGCAGTGACAAAAGTGATTCAGATATACAGGGACAGTACATAAACTCAACAGCTGCTTCTTTTAAATATTGACGGGTCTCTTGCAACATTTATTGCAGCATTGATTGCAGCCAGCAGGTGCCTTCTTTCATTACTAATCTTCAGTTCAATTTGTTCAGTCATACTTTCCTTTTCACAACGAAGGAGACCAGGAATAAAAGCCAAAGAACAGCTTGACAAGAGGCCTGGCGCCTAGTAAACATAGCAGTATAGCGAGTTGGAGGCAGCGGCAGTGTGTCCAAAAAGATCAATGCATAGAAATGAACCATACAAAGCGATAAACAAACAAATACGGCAGCACAATGTCTAAAACGGTACGGACGAAATTGTTTTGGTTGTGCACAACACAACTGACATATCACAAGATACAAAAGAGGCACGGAAAAGGTTTTCTCGACAATGCCTTAAGCATTGTGTTTGAAATCCCCTTGTCATGTGGCAAATCAGTTGTGGGCGTAAGGAAAGAGAACCTGGGAGGGTGTGGTAGACAACCCTGAACCGTGCTAGGAGTGATATTTGGTGATCACTCAGGCACAAAAGGACAGAGAGATGCGGAGGAGGCGGCAGAGCCTATTTCACTACATTTTAAAACGAGGCAACTGTGCGCTGCTTCAAGTAGAATTCGAGGTTATGTGCCATACACTACCGTGTTTGCTTTCATGAAGTTATTTACTGTACATTAAACAGACAAGGCATTAGTTAATGAACGACTCAGGGAGCTTGCAAAAATTTGAACAATGGCTAAATCTAAATTTTGGACCTTGAACATAAATTGTGGAAATTATCTGGTAAAATGGTAGTTTTTGGCACTCTGCAGGAGAAGTGGCTGCAGCTAATGAAGGAGGAGGCTTGTTAGAGATCACTGGAGAAAGCTTTCGCCTTTCTGCCGGCACAGGCTGCTGGCGCTGCTCACAATTTTGATGAAATGATTGTTCACTAAGAAAGATGGCCTAGAACAGTGCCGTGTGGTTGTGGCTTAATGAGGCAGCAAACAAATGAAACCACCCCTCATGAGATCTGCAATATTGATCTTTATGTGACATCAAAAATTACTCAAAGGAAAAGCAGGTCTTAGAAATTGGATATCCAAAATATTTTAGAAAGCGAAGTTATTTAAAAATTAACACAGTAATTAAAAGGGTAGTGTACATTATATAATTCAATCACCAATGATGACTTACTTATATTGGCCTTTGGGGGAGAGCAAGAAGCAAAGGCTCAGTAAAGTAGCCCGCAGAAATATGGACGAGTACAAATGATCGTACATTTAGCTATTTCTTACGAGAAGTAATATTTCTGTTTGCGAGTAATTTATAGCAGAGTAGATTTAGAAAAAGGCAAATAAGCGCACGCCCACAGAGTATGCAGCTGGGAGCATTGTCTGCTAAGCAGTTTCTTGTGTCGTATTCCACGCTCCTATATTAGCCTCTTGCATGTTCATGTTGTTAGTTTTGCGTGTATTTCAAGTACTGAAGGCTTTACATGAAAGGGTTTCATCAAGATTGAAAATGTAAACGAAGCCAAGCACACTTAAACATGAGATAACCCAAAGCTTGGACATTTCGTTTCTTTCTCACTTTATTGTTCACAAAAAAACACTGTAGAGTGGCTGCTGGATATCCGATATTTAAAAACCACCCCTCCAGCCTCCCAGTGCCTCTGCTGCTAGGAAATAAGATTACATTGTGACATAGATTGTGTTGATAACGGCCCATTGTACTGAAGAACAAAGCTGTTATGCGAGGAGGTAAGGAACAGACGATCAATGTCTTGGTTTATTTCATGTTTAAGTGGGCTGGGCCTACTTTAAAGTTTTAGTCTTTTGTTTGGTTGCTATATTGTAAATCTTTGGCTAATAATGTACTGGTAAAAACATCCTCATGCACATTCTCCCAGTTTGAGCATTGATAGGGGGTAATATTTGCAAGAATGATCAGCCCAGCAGGTGACATTCCCAGCTGTATGCTCTTTGGAACCATTTGCTCAGTCTTGACCTTTCCACAATTTCACTTGATCTTAAGGTGCTGGTGAACAGAAAAGTCGACTTGGGTGTGATAACTAGAGATATGGAAAACTTGTACGCTTTCTGAATATTTCTATGTATTGCCATTTACCTTTAAGAGTACTGAAGCTTTAGAATTCCTAGTTAAATGCGTCACACTATCCCATTCTTTTGAAACCACATTCACTGCTGAAAAAATATAAAACGTACCTGCATCAGGTAAACAGTATAGGCTGTGGCCTCAGTATTAGTAGAGGTGAAATGCAGAAATGGCCTGAGTGCTGCACAGTACCAATGCACATTAAATAACCTTAAGTGCTCAAAAATAGAATAGTCCTTTGTTGGGCTAGTTGGTAATGCATTAAAGCACTGTGTTTGACACTTCCCTGTCTGTCCTTGTCTGTGTCTGCTACTAGTATCTGCTTCAATAGTCAAATTAATTCGGAGTCTGCCAGTATGGCTTCTTTCATGTTGCGCAACTTTGAACATGAAACTGGCCATACCAATCATAACATATCGTAATAAACTATTGATGAGGTTATGGTACCATTCATCCAATTCATAAGAAACTATGCATCTCATAGGGAAACTCATTTATGATAGAAGCTTCTGCTCTCTCCGTTTATGGGCATCATTTGATTTCATCAACAACTAAATGCCTAATATGACCTAAAGTGTTTCCATCCCCATTTATTGTGGCAGTTCTCATTTATTTAGAATTGTTTCCTTTGAATATTGACTAGGTATAAATGTGGCAATTCATAATATGTCTGCCTTTATTTTGTGTCAGCGTCATTGGTAGTGTGGTATTTTGGGGCCAGAGTTCTGTATTTGGCAGGCTCTGAAAGTTGTTCAAACACTGCATGCAGCTCTTCTAATCATTTTCACTCACTGCTCCAGCTGCCACAGTTTTCTGCGGTGGAAACTAAGTGCACTTAATCGGGTATACAATCAGTCGTTTTCTTGCTGGAGCCCATCAGTATTGACCCTAAATGTTAATTATTAAGAAGCCATGTACTAATGCTCTGCAATTTTTGCATTTGAGTTGAAGAAGCTCTGCATCACTGTATAATAACCAGTAACACCGCTCATTACCTCCATGCTTGGCCATCTTGAAACGTTATTTAGTGTGGAATGAAATATTTGAATGTGGAAAGTGATCCTCTGTATTTTAAAGACATCTTTGAGGTATTTATTTCTTGTGTAAAGTTGTAGTAATATTATAGTGGGGTGATTCAAACCATCCATGTGAGAAATTCCAACAGCTTAATGGTCTGAAGGAGCCCGTAATTTGGGCATGTAGGTGATGGCCTGTTTGCAACGACCTGTTGGTGACGGCCTGTTGGTGACTGTTTTATCGGTGTTCGCAGATGCTATGCCTACTTTGTTATTAGCTCTATGGTATGGATCGTGCTTGCAGGCATCAGGTTATCAGTGTAAGGCCTAATAAGGGAAGCTAAGTCTAATGGCATACCAATTAGTTCACAATGACAGCTTTCATAACTCAAAATGTGTGGTGCACATTGTAATAACTTAGCTTTTTCAATTTTTACATTCCAAGCTGTTGCAAAAAGGCAGCACCTATTACTATAAAGCTTTCTTAGCTGGCCAAAAGGGGCAATAGTGCCCTATTTATATACTGACAGCCAGTTTTAAGGAAAACAAAAGCTTTTTTGTCACCTATTGCTACCAGAAAGATACCTATTAACAAAAATACCACACACAAACAAGGCATACGAGAAATGAAAAAAACTATTAATGAGGTGCTCCTGTCATCCTCTGCATATCTGCCAACTTCTGGGAAAGGTGCTTGCGGACGGATTTTAGCCTCTTCTCTGCAAGCTCCTTTGGCTCATCTTCCATGTAGATATCGAAAAGAGCAGCACATCAGAAAAAAGTACATACCAGATTAGAATTCAAATGGACGCATGTTATAACGGCAAGCTTTAAATACAAGTAAAATTCGGAATTAGCGCTCTCAAGAGAAGTAAGTGAAGCAGAAAATTTGAAAAGAAGCAAATTTTCACTATTAAATGCAAAAATTCAATGAAATGTACGTCTAAGATTAGCGTGCAGCACCAGTTCAGCCAGATGAACTGAAACTCGGTGCTGGCTATGCCCAAAACAAACGTCCACTGCATGCATGCCTCATCATTTGCTTGCTATGACATTGCTGCGTGCTGCGCGTACCAACAGCCACAGACAGTGCCAAAATTTTCCATGCAGTGAAATGTGGCAAAGTGCTGCTATCAATCTACGCCATTAAATCATTTTCTAAACAAAAAAGTTATATTTATTACACATACACAATTTACAAATATGCACTGAAATGCTGCTACTGGGGCTCAGCTGCTTAGATGTGCAATGTTAGAATGACGCTTTGCAAATGCCAACTGCAGCAACCCCTAGTCTCATCACGTGTAGGATATATTGGGGCTGTGATCAAAGTAATGCATGAAGACTAGTGTTTTTTTTTTCAATGTACAGGCACTCCCAGCTCCATGCAAGGCTTACTAGGGGAGACTCCTAGGAAAGTTTTTTGCAGCAGTGGCCAGGTGGCGATGTTACAAGAGACAATGTTCTTTTCTTCATATCTGCACAGCATTGGTTACCATGTGGCGCCAAGCAGTATAAACCATCAACCATGCCACAAAAAGTCCGCCCAATTAATTGAAATATTTAGTCAAGCTCACTTATAATGGCCGCTATTACAATGGACGCTCGCTCATTAAAAATGTGGGTGACGCTACCATCAAAACATGTGTTACAGCAATGCTACTGTGTCTAAGATACAACGAACAACCATGACCACACAACTGGGTTAGAGCGAACAAGGAGGCACTCTGAACTCGGCTCCGCAATCGAAAAACACGACCTTCCCACCAGTTTGGTGACAGAAAAGCGTTTTCCAGTTTCCGCGACACTCACGCACCCTCTGCCAAAACAAGGTGGCGATGCCAAAAAAGCAACATTAAACCTGGCATCAGAAATGCTGGTCAAGCATGCAGCAATGGTTCGCAACGTCAATTGATGGATGCACGTGTGCCGGCTTTTTAGAGTAGAAGGAGAGGCATGATGGGCATGAGATCAGTGCAACTTTGAAAGCGAAACTACTGCAGGCAGTCGGTGATCAACCACTGGCAGCGATCTCAGATCTTTGAATGCTAGTCATGTGGTATACATTGCTGCTCCGTTTGGCTGTCCAGTCGGTTCTCCAACTCCTGCTTTGCAGTGGCTTGGAGGCCATGTGCATACAACAGACAGTGCAATTGATACATTCTGTGCGCACGCATCAATTGCAACAGCTTCGTTGCGGCATCCTTAAAACTTGGTCAAAGATCGGAGAATGCATAGGGCGACCTGCCACCAGTTGCTGTGAACCCTCATTTCATAATTATCAATATCACGCACATAAAGCAGGTCATTGACATAAAGGATCTCAGTGAGAGCCATATAAAGACTGGATATCTTTGAAAGCGCCATGATAAGGTCTGCACGAAGAAGCAGAAGGGCATAACACAACTAGTAAAAACTAAACGCTACTTTTGCCTGATTTTGCATTTTTCGCTTTAATAATTAAGGCAAGTCCTGTTACTACAAACCTCGGATACAATGAACACGATCTCCGTGACTATCATATAAGTGGGCTCGACTGCCAGCGTAATAAAAAGAAAGGACTTGCACCTTTCAGAGAGGAGACTTTTTCCGGTGTAAGCGCCGGTTTTGCTTCGGTTCTGCCAAGTGATCGGCACTTGTTTGATAGCATGCGGGTCACACAGCGGCTCTTCCTCATCTGGCGTGCAGTAGACTTGGGTGGCACTAAGGCAGAACATTGAGTCTGTCGGTGCCCTCAGCAGCATCTGCCAGACGTCGTGCTTCATCCAGACACTACTGCCAGCATAGACCTGCAGCAAACATAAAGAATTTAACATGTGCACACTGACAGGAGTGACTCAAAAGGTTTTAAATAAAAGTTCATGATTTTAAAAATAAAAAACTGAGAAACACAGAAATGCAGGCATGAATGCATTCTTCTGCAGTCAGCAGTGTCCAAAATCAGAACAGAAGTAGATAGTGAAATGTTAATTTTTTTCGATTTTTTTTAAAAACGCTTGTGTGCAAAATAGCAAACGCCTTTGGCAGTTCTTGATTGGCTTCAAAGTTGAAAACCACCAGAAGTTAAAAGAACTTTCCCTGCTCCAAGGCAGACAAACTTCAGAATTAATAAATTTCAGAGATTAACAACTAGGCACTCTTTGAGCCCAATCACTTATTCATTCTAAAATTTTTCCAGATGCCTCCTTGCTATATAGTCCAGAGTTTGAAGGAATATAGTCTGGCGATGGGCGAACATTGTAGAAATAAGCATACTCTCGCCAAAAGTTTTGACGAAAAGGAAACACGACGTTTCGTGGCCCGTACGGGTCCCTTGATCATATCTTTTGGCCAGTGTATGTTTATTTCTGCAAAGCCTCCTTGCAATACGTTGCAATTTACTCGATATAAGGTTGGACAGAGTAACCTCCACATGATCAAAAATTATTCGTATATTGAGAATTTTGTACTGACAAAATAACTGCAGGTCTATAATTCTGTCATCAGGCAATGAAGCACAAAAATGTCATTTAGAAGAACGGAAAGCTGGGCAAGTTGGTTTGTGTTATCCAGTGTAAACAGCTGGAAAAAGACGAACATAGGAAAAGCAAGACAACACAAGCGCTGACTTCCAACTACTGGTTTATTAAGCACACGTATATATATACACTTTTTCCAGCTGCACACAAAACAAAGACGGAAAGCAATACTGCCTCATTACAGATACATAACCTGCTTTTCAGAATATGCCCTCTCCCGGGATGCAGTTTGGCTGCTAGCCAGTGATAATGAAGGTTTGCTAACGCATGCAGAACCCCTCTTATCAATGTGATATGCTCCCTTATAACTCTCTTACTTGAGCGAAAATATCTTCGGCGAAAGCCCATCTGGTTGGTTTCTTAAGATAGTTGAGAGAAAACTGACGCCTAACAATATTTTTAAGTTTGCCCAACATTTCGGGACAAACTCGGTCCCTTCTTCAGGCGTGACTAAAGTGTGCTAACAGCAGCGGGTTGCTGTCCTCGCCCTCCCTTTGTTAGCACGTGGCGCACTTCACTAACGTACGCGGAGGGGAGCGTTCCTGGAGTCCCATTCATCGCCGTCTTTGTGAGCCGGATGTGCCATGACTGCACATGTCGCCTCTTGAACAGGATTGGTTCCATGGCCAAGACGCTCACCTCCTCGATAGCTATCCGGTGGTCGGCGCGCTCGCAGTGTTGGGGTGGGGGTTGGATTCTGAATTCATTAGACGGATGTCATTTTTGTGTTGCCTTATTCTTTGGTGGAGGTTTTTTGTTTCACCGATGTGTGAAGCCGGGAACCTGGAGCATGGGATTTTGTAAACGACACCTGGTTGTTTTTATCTGGGGATTCGTCTTTGGGTTGTGGTAAGAAGCGGCTTATTGTCGAAACAGGTTTGTGAGCCACGTAGATTCCACGTTTTCCCAGAATGCTTGCAAGTTCCTTCCTGCCTCCCCTTACATATGGAAGCACAACACGAGCGAGTTTAGTTGTTTTATTGTTGTCTGGTTCCCCGGGCCTCCGAGCTTGACAGCGACCAACGCGTTGAATAAAGCCACGTGTGTAGCCATTTTTCTGCAGGTCGGCGACCTCTGGGGTGGGACCTCTGGGTTAGAGCTTTGCATCGCGTACACCAAACGTTGCCTGCACAAGATTGCAGTGCAACAGTCCGAATTGCAGTCAATATATATAATCCACTAATACATACGTGAAAGCGACAGGCCTGCGGTGTATTCTTGCTTTGTTCACATATATGCCTCGTACGCCAGGGAGATCGAGCGGCGGCCGTGGCACAGCACATTTATCCCACTACTTTTGTACATCGTCTCTGCGCTCAGGAGTAAGCGCACGCCCATGCCGGAGGAGCTGCACGCAAACTACTCGCCTAGATCACAGCCAAGTCTGCGCTAACCAAGGTTTTTCAGCAGTATGGATCTTTCAGCAACCAAAGCGGAGCAGGAAAAATCAGAGCTTTGTCTGCCCTGGACAAAGCACTGGAAATTTATGGCATATATAAAGCCCGATCAACATATGCTTTACGGCAGTCGGCTGTGACCGGACCAGCGCCATGCCTCGTCCGCGTGACAAAGTGGTGGGATACGGCCGCACAACTTTAGTGCCTCGAGCAATAGGAGCATATTTTGAAAGAACGTGCTTCAGTCAATCTGAACCGAAAGGTTACCCGCTGGGGCGAAAATTTCATTGGGCTCGGCAGCTTTCGTAGAAGATTTATCAAGAGTTTGTGGCTGGTGCTGCCAGACATTTTTTGGAAAATTTGACCCTCCCAAATATGCCTATAGCAGTAGTGGTTTCATAAAAGAAACAAAAAGGAAGGAAAAGATGCACTCAATTGCTATATAATATCTTTTGAAACATTACGGAAAAAAGGCCCGGACGGCACAATGTGGACAGGACATATAAAATATTTTAAGCACCGGAGGCGCAGCCGGCGCAAATAAGGGACAGAAATCCAGTAGAAGTGCTGAGGGGAGCTAGAGAGAAAGGGCATGGGGAGATATTTGTGCACTATATATTCACAATATTTACAAATATATAAAAAGTGAGAGTTTAGTGCCGCTCGCGTACCAGTGTCAGGAGCTGTTCGAATTAGAATCGCGGGTGAGCGACCACTGCACATGTTATTTGCAATATATAACCCGCACGTCGTCCTGTCGCTATAATTATAATGGATCGTGCTCGCGGCGCACTGAACAAGCGGCCGGCGTGGGGCCCCCACCCCGGCCGCATCTGCCTTCCAAATACAGCGACTTACGTTTGTATGTGCCGGATTTAAAAAAAAAACCTGATCGCAAAATACTGGTCTAATACTGGTCGACATTTTAAACTAATTTACCTATCTAGCTTCCACTGTGCTTGTTCGCAGATTTCGCTCAAGCCTTCGAGCCGCACAGCCATATCTACATAATTATCCACTCACGGGCTCTGCCTCGAGATTTTTCTCTTTTTTGCTCTTTCTTGGGAGACATTCGTTGCACCTGCGGTAAGAGCGCGCAAAACGCAAACCTCATGAGGCTGGCGTTCCATGGTGGCTTCAGCTGCATAATATCGCGATGGCAGGAAAGCCGCGACAGCTCTATAGACGCTACCTTGAGCAGGAAACCAGCGTTCAACTTCCTAGACAGTCTGCATGTGGCCAATGGATTAAAAAGCGCCAAGACTTCAGCCGTTGCTCAGGTGGGTGTGTTTTAATTAGGTGCTTATGCAGGAGTCCGGTTTTCGACTGCTTGTTATTGAATCAGATTTTTGGCAAAACAATTACTCGCGGTGGTGCATTGCAAAGTACGAAATGTTTTGCGAAAGCACGGTTTTTGCAGGTCGACACCACCGCCACGTACCTCAAAGCGCGATTGAGGTGTGCATGCACTTACCAAGTCCAGTAATTATGCGCTTTTTCCCCTCGAAATCAACGGAGTTTAAACCTTGGACTCGTTCTAACAAAAGGAAAGGCGCATTAACTGTTCGCTCCGCAGATTGAAGTTGAAGCCCACGCTCTGCAATGCACAGCGCGTGTGTGTGTTGGAATTTAACACGAGGCGTGTTCGGCTCCAGGAATAGCGTAGTAAAAAAAAAAATCTGGAGGCACTTTGGCCATCTGAAGTGCGCGAGGCGAAAGCCTTTCGTGTGACCTTGGCTTTTGCTGTTGCTGCCTTTGTGGACTACTAATTAATCGTTATTTAACCACGAATTTTAACCACTGATTACTGGTTGACGAACAACAAATTAATGGGTGTTTAGCCACCGCCCACTAATTAAGGGTTGATACACTACGGATCACTAACTAATGATTAGTTAACTACTGACTGCTAAATAATGATTAATTATTAAGTGTTCATTAATTGTTTCTTGACCATTTCAAGTGACTATTTAGTAATGACTAGGATTAGTTGCGACTCGTTAACTAGTTGCTGGATGTAACGACGCCGGACAGATCTATGGCTTCGAATATGAGCCATTAAAAGCTTTCGCTTTAAAAAAAGCGGCGATAGCGGAATGGCCTCGCGCAGCGACCTTTTGTTGCCCCAGCCATTAAGATTTCCCAGAAAATTACTGTTGCAGAACTGTACGCGCCGCTGTGGGTTTGACTTTCACTCGTAAATATCGATGTGATTTCTTTTTCTACCTCATTTTTTCTATGTTGCCAAGGTTCATATACAAGATACTATTTTTCCAGGCATGAACCTCCGGATTAGTGCTTTTGCACTAATATATGCTTCAATTCTAGGCCGGTATTAATGTAAGCACAGTGGTGCTGAGCTTGTTAGCTTCGTAGTCACTTAAATAAAATGATGCCTCAACAAAGTCGTCAATTGACTGGCCTATGTTAGTGAGCATGATCAGCAAAATTGACACAGGCTGTGCCCAAACTTGTTTTAATGCCCTTGATCACTCCTCGTGCGTGCATATTTACAAAGCTGCCCATTTCTATGTCGGTTTTATATGCACTAACAAATATACCTTTCAACAGTGCAGAATCAAAGAAATAAATACAAAAAGGAGATTAACATTTAAGTAATACACTAACTAAATAATTAAACAAACTTAAGTTTAGTCCTCACTCAAAATATAGCTCTGTAGTCCCTCTACTTTTATGTTTTCAGGAAGAGGTTTGCATTATTTGCATCACTAACTAAGCCATGAACATAACCAGGACTATATATGCACATGAAAAAATGGTTTCTTAGGGGTTATGGCACTGATGGCAGCGTGCACGTCTGTACAATCAATATTACCCACTTACTCGGGATCGCACTGCTTTTAAACTCAAACCACTGACTCATCTGGTATATGTAGTCAGGAAAATGTTTAGAAAATGTTAGATTAATGATAGGTTCATGCACTCAATATTATTTTCCCATTGCATGTCTACTAACGTTCCTGGAGAAAGAGCAGTATGCTACAGATTGGGAGACAGTAAACAGTGACAGAAACTTTTGTGTACCTGTCGCTGCCACTTCCGTGCACTCTATTCCATGACTCATAAACTATTTTGTACCGATTGCATTAGTCCGCGGACATTTCGGTGTTTAAACGTCTTGCTGAATTCATTAAAACAGCATTAGAAATTTCTGCATTTCTTGAATGTTTTTGCTGTATAGAGCTGGCTGAAATCACTCGGTCCTCATAAGAAGGATTTGCTGTCAGCATAGCTAGAGCTACTTCACTCGAAACCTTTTTTGGATTCTTATGGTTTGGAAAAAAAGTGGACGGCTAAGGAGAAAAATTAAATAATCTGTGCACGCCTAAAAGAAAACAATTTGTTCAAAACTATACCACCTTGCTGTTTGCTGTAAAAGAATGAAATTTGCTAAGTGAAGCGACAATCATTTAGGTCGTTCTAAATATGTTTATTTTCGTTTTCAGGACAATCAGAACCAGGCAGCTGTAGGCTCAAGCCAGCATGAAAGAAAAAAAAATTGAATCTTAAAGTGCTGATGACATTGAGGGCTCAAGTTCAAGCTCGGGAAAGAAAACACAAAATGATGCTACTCATGAAATGCTTCCTACTTATGAAGATGACAGTGCTGACTCTACCACTGATGGCCGAGACACGGACCGCTCTGACCGAGAATAAGTGGAATGCAGCACTAATCAAGGCACACAAGAAAACAATGATGTTGAGAAAGGTGAACCGGAGAGTACAGACGACTTTTCTGGTGTTTTTGACGACTTTGAAGTGTACCTCGGGAAGCTTTCAAAGGAAACGCTGCCACATCAGTCAACAACTAAAGCTCAAGCACTGCTGTTAATTTTGGCTTACATTGTGAAAGCAGGGCTTACCTGGTCACAGGTTAAAGGTCTTCTGACACTTCTTAATGCCCTTTTTGGAGAAGCAGTTGCGCCACAGTCTACCTACTTGATGTGGAAGATGTGGAACGAGAAAAAACAGGCAGTGAGGTTGAATTTATTCTGCCACAATTGGGCATCAATACTCAATATAAAGCAATTTAGTGGCTAATGTGGATGCACTTGGTGCCTTGAGGATGGTACGTGTGTTGATGGTATGTTTCAGTGACTATTTTATGAGCATCTCGGCACTACTCATGCCATCCCTGCCAACAGTGAAGTTACTTGTGGAGGCTGCAACAAAGGAAAGTGTGAAAAGCCTAATAGGAATGGGAAGTTTTTCGTCATTGTAGACATCAAGCATTATACCTCCATCCTTTTTGAAAATATACAGAGGCTTTCAACAGCGATACGAGAGACAGGAATCTACAGAGATGTGACAGATGGCGACCTCTATCGAAGCACTCGGCGACAGCTCAAGATGTCATAGAGTGATGTCACACTCACATTTAACACTGATAGGGCACCTGTGTTTGAGTCGTCGAAAAGCTCAATCTGGCCTATACAAGTTATGTTGAACGAACTGCCCGTGGAAGTTCGGTGGAGCAACGTGACACTCTCAGGGCTGTGGCTTGGAAAGAACCATCTGCCTATGCACATGTTTATGCGAAGGTTTTTTGATGAAGTTAAGAATATTGAAACATTTGTGTGCTCCCATGGTAGAAAAATTGGGAAGTCTGCGGTACATGCAGTGGCGTGTTGTGTGGACTCACCGGCAAGGGCATCCATCCTCAACATAAAGCAATTTAATGGCTATCATGGCCGCACTTGGTGCCTTGGGGAAGGTACATGTGTTGATGGTAAGTTTCAGTGAGTATTTCAAAGGTGGTTTGTTTCATAAGGGGTCTACAGAAACACCGACTGACAGTTCATCAGGTGACAAAATGGTATTATGGAGGTGCTAAAGTAGTGTTAAGTGAAATTAAAGGATAGAATTAAATGTATAACAGGCTCATGAATATAGAGGTACTTCCTGACCTTAAGTGGCTGGAACGCTGTCTCCATTGCAGACCATTATATTCAAAAAGGTGAATGTACTGTTTATTAACGCGTAATACTTTTATACTTTTTATATGCATTGGGTATGTTTTGGTGCTAGGCTGTCAGATTTATATGTGGTACTTGTATGCATTACATCTGGTTTTCATTCTCAATTCAAGTGGAAAGTTCAGACAGAATTTTGCAAGCTGTACATTACGACAGAAAGAGAACTGTAAAATATGCAACTTTTTCACGCACGATCAGATACCTCTACCATGGACAGCTAGCCTGTGAACGGACACACGGATGTATGCTGGAAGCAATGCGGCAAGCAAAGGTACCAGATGCAGCATTTGAAGGCTTCAAGGGGCATCTCCACTTCTCAGACTGAAGGGCCGTGACCTTGTATAGGACCTACTGCCAGGTTACATGCGTTACGTACTTGATGGCGTGACAAAGCAGCTGGTGGAAATGTGGCTTTCAGTTACCGGTTCAGCCTTCTACATCGAGTGGAATGTCAGGCTTTTGGATTGTAGACTGTGCACAATTAAGCCTCTAATCACTTTCTCGAGGACTGCACGGCCCCTCTCGGAGCGTGCTTATTGAAGGGCAACTGAGTGGAGGTACTGGCTTTTGTTTTATAGTGTCCTATGATTGTCAGATCTTCTGTCTCGACCATACATGGTACACTTTGCACTCCTCCGGAAGGCATTGTTTCTGTTGCTGCATAAGTGAGAGTGACATCTCTGCAGCTGAAGTGTTATTGCTGTCTTTTGTACAGCAGGCAGCTAGGCTCTGTGATGATACAGCAATGACATTTAATGTTCATCAGCTCATGCACCTACCTAAAGCCACTCACAGGTTTGGCGCATTGTGGAGCATTTAAACATTTCCCTTCGAAGATGGAATTGGCCGCACACTGCGCCTTGTGTCAGCAGCCAAGATGGTGCCTATGCAGGTCGCTGAACGGTTCATTATGCACCATTCCTATCGGTGCTTGGAAAGGAATATGGAGCTTCGAGCTCAGTTGGCTTTTGCCGAGAGAAATATTGCCGCTCAGTACACAAGCAGCCACCAAACATGTGCTCTCGGTGTGCCGCACCCTGTTCCAGCATTTCCTGAGCACCGGACAACTATTTTCAATGCACGCTTTGGCTGCATCTCTCAATGTCAAGATACTTTCGAGCTCAAATTGGCAGCACTATATACATAGTTCTGATTATTCGACACCAGAGAAGACCTGTTCTTCTTATGTTAAAATGGTTGATGGTGCATAATATTATGTACTTAGAATTTATGAGAGTGCAGGCTGTCTATATTTGCACCCCCAACGACTGCTTGCTTCACCGCTCGTATTTGATGTGCTGCATATGCAGTGTCAGCATCCACCTACTGATAAGAATAATGGTACCGTTTTGATGATGTGGCTGTGCAGTGTTTTTTAATGTTAATAATCTTTCGTACTTGTGTGAAGTGCGAAACAAAAAGGAAAGTGACTGACACGGCAGAGATATACGATGTCAGTTCATGAAGCCAGTTTCAGTGTAATTTTTATTTTTGTATTCCTTTCAAGTAGCTCCTCAGAGTCAATTTTTTTCATATTTGTGGCCACGTAATTCATTGCAGTTAGCAACAATTACGCCTCATCTTCAGTGTGATTGAAGGCCAGGTTATATTGTCACATTGTCAAAAGGTCATTGTCAGCTTTAGTTTGAGCACAACCAAGAGCGGCAGACATCATCTTCCACAAGCGCCGAGCACGCTTCTTGCTATGCCGCTGCCGAGTCACTCTGTTCTTTATGGGCGCGAGTCAGCCCAATAAAGAGTTTCTTTTAGTAGCTTTTTTCCTGTCTTCCAAACTTTCGAACTGCCGTCACAGCTACGAAACAAATGTGAATGTTTCTTTTATGCTTGAAACCCTTATGCTCCAAAGAATTTATTGCAAATATGAGAACACATTGCCACACAGGCTGACATGAAATCTATTGATTGCATTTATATAATAGAAGGATATGCCCAGCCTTGCAGCCTCATAGGATGATTATGCTTTCTCCTGCTTGATTTTTTGTATGTTTGAAATGTTTGTGGTTTTTGAGTATAAAGAATGTATTGTATTTTTTACCATAATTTGCTAGCATGTCTTTTCAGTTTCAGCATGTTCCTTTTAACCATTTATTACTTCCTCTGCTTTTTGTTGTCCAACATGTATAATTATATCTGTAGGTGTGATGACAACCTCGAAACTGAGTGCACTTATTTTTGAGGCATATATGTTCCATGGGTGTGGGTGTGTGTAACCAAAAGTAGATCTGCTACTGCTATGGGTTAAGTTCTGTACTCCTAGCTACAGTGATGCGAAGAATGTTTGGGCGAATACCCCTTAAAGGAGGCTCTAGCCTATGATGCTGGCCGTTTGGTGTGGTGTAATGGTTAATTCCTGTTTCCCTAGTGTGACACATAACAGAGGGCTGCAAAGGGTTAGCCATTAAATCTGTGCATTTCCCAGTGCAATCTTTAGTTACATCACGCTGTACCTATCACGTAGGCAACTTTAATGTTTTCAACGATACACATCGCCTGCGCGTGGAGCGACTCGATCACTGCATGGCACACACGATTAACGAAGCTGTGCGGCTCTGCATCGATCGCCTCGGGGTGACTTTGATGTATTCGCGCACTGTACGGCTTCGACAGCACGAATGTAGAGTGTTTTTCAGCATCGTGAAAATTCTTTCGATCGAAACGTCGCGCCGCGGCCTCATCTCCGGGGAAAAAATATAGTAGAGTTGCGGTGTTGTGTTGCCCGAGCAGATGTGCATTCGCTGAGCTCTTGCAGCACAGTAAGCTGAACCCTGCATTTATTAAAATCTCCGACTAAAATGACGCGCGAATTCCTGATCTCCTAATGAAAATCGGTGCGTGCATGCGCGTCTGCGTGCCTTGCTCGATCGAGACGATCGAGCTCGAGATCGGGACAAGCGTGCATGCAGCGTCTGCACTTTGCTGAAAACGTGAGGGAAGGTGAATATGCGGAGCATAGTTTGCCCGGCCATGTAACCACTTCGCCGCACACATATGCATGCGCGTGTACTCTCTGGAATTGAATAAGCCCGTCTGACAGCGCGGATTCACTGCACGGAGTGAACAGGCGAAGGATCGAGTCAATGAAGTGTCAATACCAAAACTCCTTTTTTTTGCGGGCGCTGCGCGTATTGGGCGCAACGGACGCTGCGGTGTGCATCTTAATGCAGCGGCTTTAAAATTGATTCACCTCAATTGCAATTCTTTGGAGCTAAAACTGCGCAATGCATTTGTGATGTAGCTGCACTTCACGCCGAGCATGCATGCTGCGAGGCCGGAATCGTCTGTGCCGACAACCAAGAAAGATAAGCCTCCAAAGCCGGGTTTTCGCTAATGCATATGGGTGGCTTCATACTTGCGCTTCACGAAACGCAGACGTCTGCCTGAGTGGAAGCGCTCCAATTAGGCACGAATAATTATTTGGGATTGCTCGTACATCGTGCACGTACGTACGCTTGGCCAGATAACTACGGTTGTCAAAATTGAGACGCTTACTGTGCAATATTATTGGTATATGAAAACGGTCGAGCCAGCGGAAAAAATTTTAAACGGTGCAGCGCACGACAATATCAGATCGTGCAATGTGCTCTACCGCGATCCATGGCTTTCGTGAGCTGCGGAATTTTCATGCTCTGCATCGGAAGCACGCGTACGTCTGTTTGCGCGTAGTACGTACGTCCTGCGTACGTGCATAACCCCCGCTAATTTCGTAAGCTGCTTTCTGGCCACATAAATCGCCACTTGTGAGCAGTTATGCTGGTCATACAAGAAGATCTGTGCTAACTGATTCACGCGTACAATTAAGTAAGTTTGATTGACAGTATAATTTTCCGCCGAAGAGATGGCAGCCATGCAGACGAAGCCCCATGCATACAGAACTTGCAGAACGGCGCCCGCAGACAGAGCAGCTGAATGCGGGTTTCTGAAGGACAGTCAGAGTCTCACCGGTGCAAACAGGGCTGATAATAGCGATGCCTTCAGCACCGTCAGACTCGCGCCAACACAAACAGTCTCCAATAGAAATGCCTTCAGACTCGCGCCAGTACGAACAGTGCTCCATTGGAGATGCCTTCAGCACCTTCAGACTCGTGCCATTAAAAACAGAGCAGCCAATGCAGATTCCTTCAAGATCTTCAGATTCATTCATGTGCATGTAGAAATACAGACAAGAAGTGCTGATGGACAGTCGAGAATCCTGTTGGTCACTTGAAGGCACTTCCAAGGAATTTTTGACTGAGATGTTAGCACAAATAGCTGTAGTGCGGAAGAACATGTCTATGTAGTTAAAACTATTGTGATCAGAATTTAGAATGCCTATTGGATTCCATTCATCATCATCATCAGCCTGACTACACCCACTTCAGGGCAAAGGCCTCTCTCAGGTCTCTCCAATTTACCCCGTCCTTTGCCAGCTGCGGCCAATGTATCCCCGCAAACTTCCTAATCCCACCCGCCAACCTAACTTTCTGCCGCCACCTGCTACGCTTTCCTTCTCGTGAAATCCACTTCGTTACCCTTAAGAACCAGCGGTTATCTTGCCTTCGCATTACATGCCCTGCCCAAGCCCATTTCTTCCTATTGATTTCGACTAGGATGTCATTAACCCGCGCTTTTTCCCTCGCTCATTCTACCCGCTTCAAGTCTCTTAAAGTTACACTTATCATTTTTATTTCCATAGCTTGTCACGTTGTCCCTAACTCATGCTGAAACCTTTTCGTTAGCCTCCTTGTTTCTGCCCCGTAGGTGAATACCGGTAAGATACAGCTGCTGTACAGGTTTCTCTTGAGGGATACTGGTAAATTGCCATTCAAGATCTGAGAGAAACTGCCATATGCGGTCCACCTCATTCTTATCCTTCTAGTTATTGCCCTCTCATGATCCAGATGAGCTGTCACTACCTGCCCTAAGTATTTTTTTACCACTTCCAGCACCTCGTTGTCAATTGTCAACTGCTGTTCAACTGCTGTTCACGAGCGGTTACTGAGCATCCAGCCACCCCATTGCTTTACCCGCCTACCTCGCCAGATTGAGGACCGACTGCACTAGAAAGCATCAGAATGGAAGCATTGGATTTTGTTGTATGCCCTTGCATGCCTTGAGGTCCTCATTCCGCAGGAGTACTAGAGACATCTTGCTAAGCTGTCGGAGGGTGTACATATTCTCCTTAGAAAGACGCTCTCTGCTCAGCAGATAGACCGTGCAGGAAATATACTGGGTCGCTCTGCCTGTCTGGGTCTGCGCCCCTGTCTTTTTTGCGCTACGTTTTCTGCCGTTGAAATGAACCAACAAGCCCAAATGTCTACACTTTCATGCTGGGTCTGTTGTCAACATCTTATTCATCATAAACATGAATTATTAGTTTGTAATTTTTTTTACTTATGCCTCACTGCTCACACCTTGTTCTAGCCGTTTAAGTGCTATGCACCAACAGATGCACCAAAACAAACAGTTTGTGTCACTTTATTTATAAACTGACAGAAGTCTGAAACAAAAAAGGCAAGGATATCTGGTCGACACAGTGCATCAATGTTTCATGCTCTGTTACACACAGTAGGACAAACCAAGGGTTTTCATGGCTTCCTTCCTTCACAAACATCTGGGAAGTAACTCCTGTGGCCCACACAAATGTGAGCAGTATGATTGGTTTTATCAACATGTTCTACAAGCTCTGCCTGTAGTTATGTTTGCTCATGAAGGACCCAGATAGGTACCACATAACATTGTTTGGCCTCCGACTTAACAGTAATCTGCTGTGTTGTGACATATGCGCACCAGATTGTGCACACGGCCCTATTTGTTAGGTACAAGCCAGCACTGTATAAATGCAGTGTAAAAATAATGATATGCTAACAGCTACTCACAAAAACTATTTTCTTAGCAAAGGTTTTATAGACACTACAGCGTTAATAAGTGTCGCATTACATCTTGATGGTTTCTCAAATTGGTGGCTTTGTCTCATACAGTGCACGTTTATTGAAAATATGAAAACCGTGAAAAAGGCTGGTTCTCTAGTTGTGAAAAAGGCCAGAAAACGACTGAAACTGCCTTCAACCACTCAAAGAGGTCGCCAATTTCAGGTGGTCATTTCTGTAAAACAAGCTTTTTTTTGTATGCAGCAATATAAATTACACTGGTTCTTCCAAGAGTGCATTGAAGATGGTAATGCTTTAGAAAAAGATAAGGCATAAGCCTGCGGAAACCAGGCTCACAATTTAACAGCTTTTTTTATTTATTTATTTAAATACCCTAAAGGCCCAAGTGGGCATTACATAGGGGGGGGGGGAGGGCATGAAAACAACACAATACAGATTATTGGCACATAGTAAACAAATACAAAGAACTATATATACAAATTGCATGTACACAGCACTGCAGTCGCTGAAAGATACATAGGTATAAGACTTAATGCTTCAACAATACTGAAAATATCACGGTGAATTTTGTAGGCCAAGGTGCGATGAAAGTTTTGTTTGGAAATGTGATAGCTCAGTTTCAGAAACTATGTCAGCCGGTAACGAGTTCCACTCTGCCATAGATAATAGTAAGGGTGATGTTTGATATTTCAGTGTTCGTGCGAAGATGGGTTGCACTTTGTGGGAATGATCAGACCGGGATGAAACATGATGGGCAGGGGCGATGCGATCAGCTGTGAACGGGGAGCCATCGTAGTACAAGGAATGAAAAAACGATAAACGAGAGAACTTGCGTCGAGTGATAAGGTCGGGAATACTGATAGTTTGCTTCAATAATGAGACACTTTCATACGGTGAGTATGAAGAAAGGATGAACCTCACAGCTTTATTTTGCACAGACTCAAGACGGTTAATTAATAAAACGCTACTTGGACTCCATATTAAAGATGCATATTCTAAAGCTGATCTTATGAGTGTAGTATACGCGCGAAGCTTTGTCTCGGGGTTGGCAAGATATAGACGACGTTTGATGAGTCCCAGTTTCTTAAATGCTTTGTTTGTGATGTGTTTTATGTGGGTGTTCCAGCTTAAATCAGCACTGAGATGAACACCTAGGTACTTAAAACAATCCGTTCTTTCAACTGTATTCTCATTAATTGTGTAGACATTAGAAGGTATATTAGTGCGCGTGGAAAAGGTCATCAACATTGTTTTTTTGATATTAATTTCCATCTGCCATAGCTGGCACCATTCATTTAGGCGCACTAAGTCGGTCTGTAGAATAACTGCATCAAGGGGGGTGACTATCCTTCTATAGATTACTCAGTCGTCAGCGAACAGTCGCACGTTAGATGATATGTTAGATGCTATGTCATTAATGTAAATTAAAAATAGTAATGGCCCTAAAACGGATCCCTGTGGGACTCCCGATATGACTCGTGAACTGCTCGATGAATGCTCTTTAATTTTGACTCTTTGGGAGCGATTACTTAGGAATTCTCCGATCCAACGGGTGATATCGCGATGCAGTTGTAGGTTGTTAATTTTCTTCATTAGTCTTATGTGGGGAACGCGATCGAAAGCTTTTGAAAAATCTATAAATATGGCATCAGTATATATTAATTCGTGTACCGATTCATGAAGATCTGTTAAGAGCTCAAATAGCTGTGTTTGACAGGACTTTTTTTGCCTAAAGCCATGCTGGTTAGCAATAAGCAAGTTATTGGCGTTTAGGTGGGCCATTATGTTTGAATAGAGGATATGTTCAAGCAACTTGCAACAAATCGATGCTAGTAATATGGGGCGATAATTTTCCGGTGACGTGCTATCCCCGGATTTAAAAACTGGGCTGACGTTTGCGGTTTTCCAGTCATCGGGAATGCATCCTGTATCTAAAGACTGCTGAAATATTAAAGTTAGTAAGGCAGCCGACACGTGCGCGGTAAGTTTAAGAAGTTTGGTATTGATACCGTCTGGACCAGGGCTACAATTAAGTGGAAGTCGCTCAATAGCTCGGGCAACACCAGCTGCTCTAATGATGATTGGTTCTGATGGATGAAGCACTAACGGTTGTTGAGGTTCACGGTAATTAAAAGGCACTGATTCGTTTGTAAAGGTGTCTGTAAAATGCTTGTTGAATAGGTCAGGCATTGCCTCTGGAGGTGCCACACGTCCGTCCGCATCTTTCAATACTGGTATCTCATGGCTGCCGTTAGGGTTTATCACTTGCCAGAATTTTGCAGGGTTGGTTCTTAACAAGTCGGGTAAAGTGTGGTTAAAACATTTGTTTTTAGCCTTCTTTATGGCGATTTTGGTCGTAGCAGATACGTATTTGTACTGTTGCCAGGCGCTGTCAGAGTTAACTTCCTTAGCTCTGCGGTACACTTTTTACTTTTTGTTTAGACACTTCTTAACATCTTTTGTGAACCAGGGGGAGTCAGTTCTTGTTTTGACGTGTAATTTTGGGATGCAGGCATGCTCGATTTCCTTCAACTTATCGCGAAATAACAACCCATTTTCGTTTGCCGTGCGAGTTACAAAAGTGGTTTCAAAAATATGCGCAAAGTCTCTTAGCATGCGGTTTATTTTTTCATGATCGCATTTCGGGTAGTTTAGGATGCATTTGGTCGTAATATGCTTGGCAGGAACGTACGTGGGTACTAAACTGTGGACGAATCTGTGATCGCTTATCTCTACGTACGTGGGTACGTACGTGCGTACGTAGGTATGTAGGAGTACGTAGGTACGTAGGAGTGCGTAGGTGCGGGAATGAGTTGGAAGGTTTGTAAATAACAGATCTAGAACGTGATCACCTCGGGTGGGCTCCTGTACCAGCTGAATTAAATGAAACGCTGTCATTGTATCAAGCAGGCGGGAACATTCATGGCGATTCGATCCGGAAGTGACAGATGACGTTTTCCAGTTAATAGCGGAATAATTGAAGTCGCCTCCTAACAGTACAATGCTTTGGGGGTATGTAGCGAAAATGTATTCTAGTGCATCCTGCAGGTGATCGACAAAATCGGGAAGACTGTTTGGAGGCCGGTAGCATGCACCTATGACATATGTGACACCTTTGAGCCGAACCATGACCCACAGCAGCTCAAGACACGTTTCAAAGGCGACAGGACATGGCTGAAAATCGCTCCGTATGGCGGTCGTTACGCCTCCTCTCCTACCCTCTTTCCTGTCTTTTCGGAAAAGAGTCAGGTCCACAGGAAGTGATAGTTCGCTGTTGGAAACGTCGGGCGTTAGCCATGTCTCGGTGCCAAGAATGATGTCTGGAGAGCACGTAAAAATTATGCCTTTCACGGTGTCAAGTTTGGGAACAATAGTGCGGAAGTTTGCAACAAGCACAGAAATTTCTTGAAGCTTGCCGGATGACCACTTGCTTTGAATTTCCGGTCATTTAGGACTGCGCGCTTCTTGTTCGAGTACCTTCACAACTTGTTCCAAAGCGGGGTCATATTTGTAGGTTGCACCACGCAACTGCAGCTTATTAAACCGAATAGTAAATCGCTCATTTTCCTCCCGAATACTTTTTGCATAATCCCTCAGTTTTTTTCGTTGTAGTTGGATTTTGGGTGAAAAGTCTTTCTTCCAACCACATTTTGGGCACGACATCTTTTAGGTTGAATGCATTCCGTAGTACTTCTTCCTTTACCTTGAAATTTAGGAACTTGATGATGATTGGACGCTTGTAATCATCGCGACGCCGGCCGATGCGGTGGGCTCGTTCAATGTCGTTTGCATCCAGTTTAACTTTTAGGTGGGTGGAAATGAATTCCAGTATTTTGCTTTCGGTATTTTCATACTCTTCGCCTTCTGTTTCAGGCATGCCCTTTACCAACAGGTTGTTTCGCCTCATTCTATTCTTAAGATCGTCAACTACATTTCCAAGATCATTGCTTGTGCTTGCAACTACAGATTTGACTTCAGTAATCGCCCCATGAACAGAACAGACATTTTCCTTAATGCCGGACACGCCACCTATATTCTGCTCAATGACATCAATCCGTGATTTAATGTCAACAACATCGCGCTTGATTTCTTCCAACGTGGTTGTCGTAGCCTTGAAATTTTGGTCGTTTTCAGCAATAAAGTCTTTCAGCAAGTTAAGAACGTCCTCTACCTTTCCAGGTCCAGGATTGGCCTCAATGTCTCCAGCAGAAAGGAGGAGCAGCGCTAAGCATACAGATGCTAGTACATAAGAAGGTCGTGGTAGAAGAGCTTGAAGTAGCGCGGAAACGGTATTTCTTTGGACGGTTAATGTACTGCAGCGATGTGAAGATGGTAGAAAGGTGCCAATGCGAGCGCAGTACGTGTTCACATCAGTGCCCATTTTGCAAGGTGCGTTTACAAGTTGCAAACATCCAACAGACCAGAACGGGATCAGCGGCCACAATGTAGTAACAAATATAGCTACAAAGAAAAAGACAGAACCCTACCTACAACAAAGCAGGAGCAACTTAACACGTGCCACCAGTGGCCGCAGATCCCAAGGGTCCGGGGGCTGTCCGTTCCTTTTATGTATCCATGTGGCGCGGTAAGCAGTGATGACGTCACGGAGACGACGGCAGCGCCGCTGTCACCACCAAGGGCTAGTTTGCAGGTCGATAAGGCGCAGATTGCTGAACTGATGTGCTGCTGACTGGCAGCGGTGAAGGCGATGACGTACTCGGCAGGAGCTGGATACCTACAACAAAGCAGGAGCAACTTAACACGTGCCACCAGTGGCCGCAGATCCCAAGGGTCCGGGGGCTGTCCGTTCCTTTTATGTATCCAGGTGGCGCGGTCAGCAGTGATGACGTCACGGAGACGACGGCAGCGCCGCTGTCACCACCAAGGGCTAGTTTGCAGGTCGATAAGGCGTAGATTGCTGAACTGATGTGCTGCTGACTGGCAGCGGCAAAGGCGATGACGCACTCGGCAGGAGCTGGATACCTACAACAAAGCAGGAGCAACTTAACACGTGCCACCAGTGGCCGCAGATCCCAAGGGTCCGGGGGCTGTCCGTTCCTTTTATGTATCCATGTGGCGCGGTAAGCAGTGATGACGTCACGGAGACGACGGCAGCGCCGCTGTCACCACCAAGGGCTAGTTTGCAGGTCGATAAGGCGCAGATTGCTGAACTGATGTGCTGCTGACTGGCAGCGGCGAAGGCGATGACGTACTCGGCAGGAGCTGGATACCTACAACAAAGCAGGAGCAACTTAACACGTGCCACCAGTGGCCGCAGATCCCAAGGGTCCGGGGGCTGTCCGTTCCTTTTATGTATCCAGGTGGCGCGGTCAGCAGTGATGACGTCACGGAGACGACGGCAGCGCCGCTGTCACCACCAAGGGCTAGTTTGCAGGTCGATAAGGCGTAGATTGCTGAACTGATGTGCTGCTGACTGGCAGCGGCAAAGGCGATGACGCACTCGGCAGGAGCTGGATACCTACAACAAAGCAGGAGCAACTTAACACGTGCCACCAGTGGCCGCAGATCCCCTCACACCTCAACAGCTTTTCTTTTTAATAATAAATACTTTATTCACTCCAAAGAAACAATACAAGACGCGGACGCGCCAAAGCCTCAATTGGGCTTGTAGGGCGCCGTCCGGCAGCAGCAACAACCTCTGTTACCAAATCAATTCTTTGTTTTGTGTACATTAAAACATATGCACTAGAGCTGTTCAAGCTCGGCAATAGCATCTCGTAACTGTCTGCGAGTGTTCAAGTTGAAAACATTATCAGGCATCTCATTGAATATACATGGGATATAATATGACCTCATAGACATACCAAAATGAGTTCGCACTGCAGGGACAATATATCGAGAAACTTTTCTTAATGGGATTGGTTTAACGTTGTGGAACCGAAAGTCAGAGTTCCAGAAATATCTGAGTACAGTGATTTGTTTGAACACAATGTCAAAGGAAGGCAGACCTGAAGAAAGGAATACACTTTGCTGTTTATGGGGTATTGAATAGATGACACTCTTAGCCATATTCTTGAGAATACGGTTTATCCTATTTTTCCATGTTGCAGAACAGTTGAAGAAACAGCACATGCCATATCTCAGCAGAGAATACCCCAAAGACTGTGCAATTAAACGTCTTATGGCAAATGGCAGGTAGGCCCTTAGAGCATAGAGCAAGCATGCGACGCCTCTAAGCTTCTTACTGAGGTGTGCCATGTGCGTGTTCCAGGATAAATCACTGTCAAAGTAAATGCCAAGGTATTTCACGGACGGAACACATGTAATGGGGTAGCAAGAACATGCAGTGCAACTGGAGCTGTGCAAAAAAACCGCAGCGTTTTTCGGGACTGGCTTGTGTGCATTTCTAAAGCACACTAGATGAGTACTAGTAATCAGTTACTGCTGTAGACTTGCTTGTGTTTGTGTGTGTTGCAGTGAAACTCATTTCTATACTGCATTTAGTTTTTTTATTTCAGAGTCCCTCTCGTCTACATTTTGTGGCACGTTGCCAGCCATTGTATGTCATAACGGCTGCAACGTTTAATGTGCATCAGCTCCTGCATTTGGCCAACAGCGCTCGAAGCTTCGGACCTTTATGGGCCATATCTGCCTTTGTATTGGAAGGTGGCAACGGTAAACTGGTAAAATCCGTGACAGCTGCACGTGGCTTTCCTCATCAAATCATGGAGTGTGTGGTGATGGCGCAGCAGCTGGAAAACATTGTTGTCAATGGAGGCATCGCAGAAGAAGAAAAAGCAATCTGTATTCAGTTTATTGGTCATCCCCATGTTACAATGCAGCACAGGAGAATGGCGCGACACCTCTCGGACATAACAAGCATGCAACCTTGACTGAGTCTCAAAAGCAGCTCGGAATCAAGTTGGCTGTGACCCCACAAAAGCAGAGTGCTAATAAAGGTTAATTCATGCGAAGCAAGTTTATCACAACATTTTGTACGAAAAACCAACAAAAAGCGACAGTACTTTTCTGAACACATCCGATGGCTGCTTTCGAATTGAAAAAGGTGGTTCATGCAACATTTGGGCCCAGGCAACGTTGATTCTTGTGCCGAGAAGTAGTTGTTTTAAACTGCACGCAATACGCTGACCACATTAAACCATGTTTTCTATCTGGAAGACCTCAACTCAAAGTGTTCAGACCATGGGAAATCAAAAGCAGCTGCATATACATAGAGTTGTAAAGGCTGCAGAAAGCTTTTGTGTGCTGCCTGCCTAATATGATCGAGAGAGAATAGACCAATAAGATTACGCTGACATATAGGCATTTTTGATCATAATCTAACAAAACAGAGATTTAGCATTACTAAAAGCCATTTCCATTATGATCTAGCCTGATTCTGCTTGGCGCAGGTCCAGTTCCTGAAGCATCCCAAGGCTTCCAATTCTAATCATGGGCTGCTGCCCTCGGGGTCAGGAAACATCCTAAGTAAACTGAAAAGAAAACAGACAGGAATTTATCATATAACACTAGCTATATTTAAATTTCTAGAATAACTGAGTACTTCATTTAGTGCAACTTAATTTTTAAAATTACATTAACACTGAAAAAAAAAAAACGTGCCTGACTGAGTATTAGTGAACTAATGCAACGCACAAGCGCACAGGCGAGCATTGCAGCAACTTTCATATGTCTGTGATGAAACTAAGTACATATGATTCATGGGCTATTTGAGCTGAAATGTATTTATGTTTGTACTGCTTCAACATAACGGAATCATTTTGTCTTGGTCCTATGCAATTTCGTGCTTCTCGTGATATTTAATAGTTTTCCCTGACTTTTACAGTTTTAAGTTTTTGATGCGAGTTTTGAAATACATTTTGGCACCGAATGATTTTGACAATGTTTAAAGACAAAGCGAGCGATGAAAGTGATTATGTCATACTGTATTGACCTCACTGATTACCCATGCACTAGGTGACCTTGAGTTGTTTGCTCAAAATGGCTCTTGCCATAAGAAGCTCTGTGAGCTGACCTTGTCACCTATGCCTAATTGGGTACTGTGGTTTTCATTTGATGGAGCGAAACAAACATTCAATGCACCACTTTTTCGGCATGCCACTTTCTCATTATGACTACAACCTCTCATGAAATATATTACACTTTGAATATTGTGAGTCATATGAAATCGCAATATATTTCCAATGTTAGAGGGCATCAGCAGTGTGACCACGATTTTATGTCTAGCCTATATGTTGTCACATTGTACATCTTGGTGACTGTGTTCTTTGCAGGCTTATATGCTTCTTTTTTCCATAAGGAATGTAGTTCTTGTGAAACTGTATATATCTGCCATGTTGTTCTCTGAATATACTTTTACCTTCATAACAAAACTGGCATGTTCTGTTTTACTACTTAAGTGTGAGTAGTTCATGCTAGAACCAGTGATCAATTTCCATGGCAGTTTGTGTAAGCTTATGTGCTACAGCACAATATTGTAGTGGAAATTAATTTTAGTGTTTAGGTATTGCCACAAAAGCAGGTTAGGACAAATAACAAGAATGAAGAGATCTTAACAGAATCCTGATCTGCCCTCCTACACTATAGATACATAAGATCTCTACAGATTAAAACAAGTGATTTTACTAGCTGCTCATGGAATGCAGCCTTGTGACTGTGGACTGCTTCCGTTTATTGAGTGAGCTTGGTAGCCGTGGATGGCAAGCCAGTGCTGGCGCTTTGGCTAGCTGATGGAACGTTTTGATCTTCACATATGTTGGCTTTATCCTCTTCATTGGTGCCAATGGCTGCGCTGCTAGAGATGCTCCCCGCCGCAGTGTTTTTTTTTTGCGGTGAAAAATTATTTTCAATATGAGCATTGCAAGTAAGGTAGCTAAGCTGGTCGAGAGAGATGTTGAAAGGTCCATGGAATGCCATACAGCGTGTGTGAGAAACTCAAGTGGCCTGGCTTAGCTGCTACGCAGCATTATTGGCTTGCGCACAGCAGGACACAGCAGCAGGGTGAGAAGGCTCATCAATGTCTTAGAGCCACGCGTTGTGCTGGCATGAACGCGACAGAAATCAGAAGCAAACACAAAGCAGATAGCTGCAAAGGAGATGGCGGTGAGATGACTCGCTTGCCACGTCAGACTTTCTCAACTTCAAGGAAGGTAGCGCAACGGCACTGATAGGCTGAATCTTTAAGCTGTGTGTTGAGGACTGTGGCAGTTGAATTTCCTGCGGTGGAGGTGGTTAGAGAGCATGCCATGTCAAAGCTGTTGCTGGCATATGTACCTTGCTGCTATGTGTAGGAAAGCACGCGGAATGCACTTGACGGCAAAAGGTGGGGAAAACCAAACTCTACTCTAGCAGTGGGGCTGGTGAATCTGCCTCATGTGAAAGCTAATTGGCATCCATTGGAATCCATCAAGAAGAAAAAAACGCTCAGCTAATTACAAAAATGATAACTCCAAATAAAAGATCTTCCTACCCTATTTCAGAGAAGATCGTAAAAATTATCTAATGAAGCAAGCTCAAAGTACAAAAATGAGTAAACTGAAAATTGCAAGAAAAACAAAGTACACTGTTTCATTACTGTGTGACATAGTATTCACCATATTTACTACATATATTCTAGGAACATAGATGTTGTTGGTACAAATCATGTGCAGGGAGAGAACTACACACACAGCTTACAGCTGAAACAACATAAAAAATATTATGTATTGTACATAAAACATTCCTCTCACACGAGGGAACAGCTCAACAATCTGTACACTGCAATAAATAAGCATTATTAGCATCAGCACTATAGTTTTATGTGAGTGGCATATTATGAATCATAAGAATAATGCTATACGTGACGGTGGCTTTTTTCGCCGCTGTACTTTTGTTGTGAGTTGGGATAGCTTTTCTTTAAGCTGCGACCACAATTCGCTGAGGTTTCTTCATAAATATCGAAATAATTTCGTTGATGCTATGTGGCGCTCGATGAACCAACATGAGGGCTAACTCGTTGCGGCGCTCTTGAGCTGTTTGCTTTCGAAAGTGCGTTAACCCTCTTCAATGTCGAGAAACTGCGTTCTGCAGCAGCGGTTGTCACTGGCAGAATTTCCAAAACCTTGAAGAGTGTGTGAACGTTCAGAATCAGGCTCTCGTCGCATTTCAGTAATGCATCAGTGGCATAGCGCGGCGTTTGCTCTACTCCTGTAGCTTCCCATTTCGCTTTCCACACTTCCCGCTCTCCCCTAACTCCTTTACTTTAAAGAGCCATGTTTCGGTCTCTATCTACTTCATCATGCGGCTCTGACCTCTGCTTAAGAAATACTGCTGGCCCGATTAGCAATCACAATACCATAACAGCAGCCCAGCGTTCACCAGCGAATATCTGTCAAGTCTCAGGATTAATGTGGCGGCGCTTAATAGGTGTGTGTGTGTGTGGGGGGGGGGGGAGCGGACCCTCGCCTATGTGCCTGCTCGTCAACATCTGTGCATAGCTTCGGCTAATAGCACCATTCGTGGAGGTGTTAACTCGTGATGTGCCCCAGTGGTCTTCAGGGAGTCACAGACTGACAAGATTACTACTAGTGCCTTTGACAGTGACTAGCCCATGACAGTGAAGCAGTTACCAGTATCATGATCCTGCAACATTTCAGTTCATTTGGGCACAACAAAATTGCTGCTACCCTGCCAACCTATAAAAAATTAAGGGATTGAAGGAATGTTTCAAGATATATATGCTTCAGATGAAGTTTGCACTGGATCGATAGGGTCAGAAAGAAGTTGAAGGCACTCTTTAGAATCATTAAGTATAGATGTGCGAATTTCGCCAGATTTTTGGCGACTGGCGCATGGTGTCGACAGAAAGTCGATCACTTAACTTCCCCAAAGGTTCTGAAGAAGCCCAAGTCGGCTACAAAACGTTGGTCGCGTGATCTGAATTCTGAAGGTCATATGTCAGCGTTTTTCCTTTCTTTCCAACCCTCATAAGGGAGGAAGACGCTTTCGTGGTATGCGATGTGCGGGATATCGTACATTTGTTTAACTGATTGATATATGCCAGTTCATATCCTGTATTAAACAAGGTGGTCTTAAATGCATGCGTGTACAGTACATACTGATAATTTTTTAGCCAATGTATGCATGATTTGACTACATGCACATTTTGATCAGCGCGCGCGCTACGACAGCCACCCAGACGCATGCATGCGATATCGCGCCGTTTTGTTGATGGCTTGGTTATAGAACGCGGATTAAGCGAAGAGGAACGCGAAATTTAGAGCAAAATTAAGCCCAAGCGGCGACAAGTGAGCGGCGCCGTTGCGCGAATCTTTTTGCCGCTGTGTCACTTTTTGCATCGTCGATCGTTCGCCCGTCTCGGTTCTGCGTTCCCAAAAAACTTCTCTTCATCGTCGCCCGGAATTCCAACTGCGACGACCGAGCGGCCTCCTCTACAGAGCTTTTGTTTTCTCTTGTTGCACTCCCCACACAATTTTTCTGCAATGCATGGAAATCGACGCTCTCGCGCTGCAGCACGTCCCAGAGGAAATATTCATTTTTTATGCCTACATGTGGCAAAGACGCTGGATTTTAAAAATTGAATAGTCCGCTTGTCGGTAACGGCTAACATTTGGGGCGGACGACAGGCGTGGGCGCGTAATGCAAGGGGGAGCATATATATGTCGTGGGGGGTGCGCTCGAGCGCCGATGTCTCGATCGATCGTCAGTGTTGCACTTAATTCTGTGCTCGGCCTATGCAGATTCACTCGCGGTGCTCCTCTTCGGCATATACAGTTTGCTATCGAAGTGGCAGGTTACGGGAACGTTTACAAAGCCGAGTGCAGGCGCCGAACCAAGCGCGATGGCCTGCATTCGTAGGTTTGCTCAAATCAGCAATGGAGCGATCGAACGACAGCAGTCCTCCTCGCGGTAGCATAAAAACAACAAAAAAGATTGACTTCAAACACCTATTCTTTATGCTGTTTATAAGTGAAGGAAATATTGGAGCTCAGATATCACTTGGAGCGATGCATTCGTATGAAACAAAAGATGATTTCAAATGTGCGCCTACCCGTGTTTTTAGCAGCATACATACATACATACATACATACATACATACATACATACATACATACATACATACATACATACATACATACATACATACATACATACATACATACATACATACATACATACATACATACATACATACATACATACATACATACATACATACATACATACATACATACATACATACATACATACATACATACATACATACATACATACATACATACATACATACATACATACATACATACGTACGTACGTACGTACGTACGTACGCACGCAGTGCTGCATACCTTGCGCCTTAATGACCCAAGAATTCGAGCAATCCATTTTGCTGTATACGCTCTGTGTCAGTGTGGAGCGCGATATTCAACGCGAACAGCTCAGCACGCAGTCCCAGCGTTTCGGAGCACACGCAGAGAAAGGGATGGCACACTTAGGAGAGCAGAAAGTTGGGCTAGTTGGTTGATATGCATACTGAAGAAGTTGGCGCGGAAAAACGAGGACAAGCGAGACAAACAAAGACGAGCGCTACTCACAACTGAAGCTAGACAATGCTCGAATAAACAGTGAAACCAACAAGAACAAAGACAAACAAACGTCATGAACACCACAATTTACCCCGTGAATTCCAATGATTTGGTTAGGAACAGATACTCCCTATCAGAGAAGCGGACGGAAGTCTGACTAATGCACTTATCGCCACTGATGCGTATATGATAGGCTTCCATGAGCTCCCGCGTGAGTTGCGCCCTGTGCCTGAATAGGATGGTCGTTTTTTCAAAAAGCGGCTTACACTGGATTTCTTTTCCTTGTCATTTGTAATGCACGTGCGGCAATGTTTAGGGAGGTTATCAAGAGAATCTCCCCCGAACAATCTTCGGTGTTCTCCTAATCTCTCGTTGACGCACCGTCCAGTTTGGCCGATGCATAGTGCGCCACACGACAACGGCAATGTGTACACAACCCCCCTGGCACAGGTAACGAACGGGGCTTTGTGTTTGATGCTGCATTCATTTCTTGTTTTTCTTGTTTTTCGTACCGTTCTGTCGCCTCCTTCTTCCATCGTGTTGTGCACCTGTGAACAGATTGCTCCCAACTTCCGAGGGGCGGAAAACACAATCGGAATTTGATAACGCCCGGCAACATTTTTCAGTCCATGCGCCAATCTGTGCACATATGGTATGACTGCAAAATAATTTTGACGCTCTGTTTCCCGGAGTTTAGGTCGCGACCCATCCTTGACCCACCTTACCAATCTTCCACAAGCTTCCACAATTATATGCTAAGGGTACCCGCTTTCTGAGGGTACCCGCGTCTCACTGCTCAGTGGCCTATTAAGTCGCCAGTAAGCCAGCGCCAGCCCCTCGGTAGAGATTTCCCAGCGCCCCTAATGCCGTGCCAGTGAACTACTCAGTGCGAACCTGCGGCGCCGGCTACACTGCACAGCTGCCAGCACGCTTTCCTTGCGCGCAGCACTGATTTCGTACTGGGACGAGTGAAATCCGAGCGTTGTCAGTGTCAGCACAGTGAGATCAAGTAGGCCCGGTGGGCTCCCAGCTCTACTGGCAGCTGCACCAGTGTTGCCAAGCGCACTACCAGCGTCATCATCATCATCATCATCAGCCCTACTACACCCACTGCAGGGCAAAGGCCTCTCCCATGTCTCTCCAATTAACCCTATCCTTTGCCAGCTGCATCCACCCTTTGCCTGCAAACTTCTTAATCTCATCCGCCCATCTAACCTTCTGCCGCCCCCTGCTACGCTTACTTTCTCTTGGAACCCACTCCGTTACCCTTAAAGACCAGCGGTTATCTTGCCTTCGCATTACATGCCCTGCCCAAGCCCATTTCTTTCTCTTGATTTCGACTAGGATGTCATTAACCCGTGTTTGTTCCCTCACCCACTCTGCCCGCTTCCGATCTCTTAACGTTACACCTATCATTTTTCTTTCCATGGCTCGCTGCGTTGTCCTTAACTTAAGCTGAACTCTTTTCGTTAGCCTCCACGTTTCTGCCCCGTAGGTGAGTACCGGTAAGATTATGCTGTTGTACACTTTCCTCTTGAGGGAAATTGGTAAACTGCCACTCATGATCTGCGAGAATTTGCCATATGCGCTCCACCCCATTCTTATCCTTCTAGTTATCTCCCTCTCATGATCCGGATCAGCTGTCACTACCTGCCCTAAGTAGACGTATTCCGTCACCATTTCTAGGCTCTCGCTGCCAATTGTGAACTGTTGTTCCCTTGCTAGGCTGTTGAACATTACCTTGGTTTTCTGCATGTTAATTTTTAGACCCATCGATCTGCTCTGCCTGTCTAACTCGTTGATCATGATTTGCAGTTCACCTCCTGAGTGACTCAGCAAGGCAATGTCATCAGCAAATCTCAGATTATTTAGGTATTCTCCATTTATTCTTATTCCCAACTGTTCCCAATTCAGGCCTCGAAATACCTCCTGCAAACATGCGGTGAACAGCATTGGCGAGATCGTGTCTCCTTGCCTGACGCCCTTCCTTATTGGAATTTTATTGCTGACTTTATGGAGGACTATAGTAGCTGTGCAGTTGCTATATATATCTTCCAGTATTTTGACATAAGGCTCTTCTACCCCCTGATTACGCAATGCCTGTATGACTGCTGAGGTTTCCACTGAGTCGAATGCTTTCTCGTAATCAATGAAAGCTATATATAGAGGTTGGTTATATTCTGCGCATTTCTCTATCACCTGATTGATAGTGTGAATATGATCTATTGTAGAATATCCTTTACGAAAGCCTGCCTGATCATTTGGTTGATTAAAGTCTAACGTTGCCCTGACTCTATTAGCGATTACCTTAGTAAATACTTTGTAGGCAACGGATAGTAAGCTGATCGGCCTGTAATTTTTCAAGTCCTTGGCGTCTCCCTTCTTATGAATTAAGATAATGTTTGCATTCTTCCAAGCTTCTGGTACAGTCGAGGTCATAAGGCATTGCGTATACAGGGTGGCTAGTTTCTCTAGCACGATGTCCCCTCCATCCTTCAACAGATCTGCTGTTACCTGATCCTCCCCAGCTGCTTTTCCCCTTTTCATTGCTTCTAAGGCTTTCTTTACTTCATCTTTCGTTACTGGCGGGATGACGCATTGCTGTGCACTGCTGTCTTTCTCATTAGCGCTCTGATTACATTGGCTACTGTACAGGTCTGTGTAGAACTCTTCGGCTACGTTAACTATCTTATCCATATTGCTAATGACATTGCCCTGCTTGTCTCTTAATGCATACATCTGGTTTTTACCTATGCCTAGTTTCCTCTTCACTGTTTTTAGGCTACCTCCGTTCTTTATAGCATGCTCGATTCTCTCCATATTAAACTTCCTTATGTCGGCTACCTTGCGCTTATTTATTAACTTTGATAGCTCCGTTAGTTCTATTCTATCGGTAGTGTTAGATGCCTTCATGTTTTGGCGCTTCTTAATCAGATCTTTCGTCACCTGAGATAGCTTCCCGGTATCTTTTCGAACTGTCCTACCGCCTACTTCTACTGCGCACTCCGTAATTATTGATGTCAGGTTATCGTGCATTGAATGAACATCAAGATCATCTTCCTCAGTTAAAGCCGAGTATCTGTTTTGCAGCGCTATCCTAAACTCCTGTGCTTTCCCTCTTACGGCTAACTCGTTAATGGTCTTCTTCTTCGCTAGCTTCTTCCGTTCCCTCTTCAAGTCTAAGCTAATTCTAGACCTTACCATTCTATGGTCGCTGCAACGCACCCTTCCGAGTACGGCCACATCCTTAATGATGCCAGGTTTAGTGCATAGTATGAAGTCGATTTCATTTTTAATCTCACCATTGGGGCTCTTCCAGGTCCACTTCCTGTTTTCTCGTTTGCGGAAGAAGGTATTCATGATCCGTAAATTATTTCTATCCGCGAATTCGACTAATAACTCTCCCCTGCTATTTCTAGAGCCTATCCCATAGTCACCTACCGCGTGGTCGTCAGCCTGCTTCCAGCGTCACAATTGTGAAAAACACGCTGGAAATACACTCCTAATTACTCGGAAACGCTGGTTTTTTTTTAATAGGGTACGCCCAACTTTTAATGAAAAAATACGGCTGCACTGCAATCATTTCTATGAAGTGAGATACTACACTTTATTAATCTTTTTCTCGGCATATAAAAACGTACCGACTACACTTCAGCTGACAGCCGACTCGCAGGTTTTCTAATGCGCCCGAGAAGCTAGACACATTTGCATACCCTGGCCAGTAGAAAATTTCACTACATAGACCTCAGTAAGTTTGCATACACAGCGCACGTTGCGTTGCGAGCGCTGTAAAAAAGCACAACTACGACACCTGTTTGCCGTGCCGCATCGTCGCTTCTTTATGTGTTTGGATGTAAACAACGTGGCGTCATCTAGTGGCAGTAAGTTAAAGCGCGCCAAATCGGGGCCAGAGAAACTTTTTATTTTCTGCAATTACTGATGAATATGGTAAGAGAATTACAGTGTTTTTTTTTCGTGAAAAAAAACGAACATATAGAAAAAATGTTAAAACGGGCACAAAACTGAAGAGCTGCAGTGTAGTCGTTGCTATGTACACGACATATAGTTAAGCTTAACTGCTCAAAAGTCGACAATTATATAATCTCAAAAACATGGCCTACTTGTTACTCAAAGCTCAACGCATGAGTGAGAGTTTGCAAATTAAAAGTGAATGCCTTCATTTATAGCGATAAATGGCGCCGAAAAACTCGGCGGCGGTGCTGTATTTGGTCCGAAGCGGCTGTGCAGGGCGCCGCCATGTTTGTTTACGAGCGAACGCTAACCCTCCGCAACGCTAACAGAGATTCCGTAAAGTGTTAGTGGACCGGAAAGTGGCGGCGCATGCGCAGATGTCGCTAGCCGGGCCCGGTAAACGGTAACGTAAACACGGTAACGATATGCTATAACTCTCCATTGCCTGTATCCCTTTAACGTTAGTACAAAACTAGTGTCTATAATTCAAGAATACATTGTGTCGCTAAGATGCAAGACAAATCACTAACACATGTAGTCAAATGTAATTCTAACCGATTAGTTTGTGTAGAAAATTTTCGCGCTTCTGAGTTTCTGCGGGGTTAAGAAGTTATCTCGGGCACTTTGCTGCAGTAAAGATCTCTTCGCCTTCTTGATATTTTGGAGTATAGAGTGTCGATAAAATGCGCAGTACTCAATGAATGGAATTTTGATGTTCATACTCTGATACTTTCATTTTTACGCAGCGACACCTGGTACAGGTACACAAAAAGTATTGAAGCATACTACGGAAGATACCGGTATTTTCAGTACAGGTATTTCATACGAATATTCAGAGAGGTAGTGATTATTCTTAAAAAAATAATCGATTCGTATTAGAATCTGTTCTGTTAATACTTGATTGGGCTTTAGCTACACCCTTCGGATTCTATTCGTCACCAACGCTACAGAATTCGTATCCAATTTGGTTTTGTAAAAGTACTATTCGGAAACCTCTAACAGTACCTAAATGCGCGTAGGAACCACTCTCGAAACTCGCACAAAATTATACGGTTCCTCGCGCGCCGATCCTTCATCGAGTGTTTAGTGGCTGTCCTGCCGCACGGTGCCCATTTCGGGAGAATCCACAGTACGCGCAGAACATTTTCATTGTCTCAACCAGCCTGTGACACCATGAAACGGCCGCAACTCTCTTCGTCAGAGCCACGCCTCAGTTCTTTACACTCAACGGCAGTTTAGTTTTCCGCTAATTCGACACCTATTGTTCATAGAACCCGCTACGGTGGCTGAGTGGCTTTGGCGTTCGGCTGCTGAGCCTCGCGAGGTCGAACGGCGGCCATGGTGACCGTTTGGCGTTAGAGGCGATAACAAAAAACCCCCGTGTGCTGCTCGATGTCAGAGCATAACAAATCTAAGATGTTTGGCAATGATCCGCCTTCTCTGACAGCACAGGGGAAGCTTCGAGACTGTAAACACCCAGTACCGCACCACCTTATACCTCTCGCTAACTCAACTTAGTATTGGAAGCAATAAATCTTGGCGAGACCTGCAATGCTATTAGCATCATCTGGAAAAAGTATCCCGCATGTTGCTAGGCGCCGGTCACATGCCAGACGCGCTAGCCCTGGAAGAGGGCGGGCCAGATTTGCATGTAACCGGAAGCGATCTCGCGTAGATCAGGTCCTTTTGTGAAGGCAGCTCGACTGTTAGACGATCCTCAAGAACTACCGCGGTTGTGCTATGCGTTGGTTGGGAACACCGCGAACAATGGGAAAGAGCAGCCATCGGAAAAACAAACAAGGGCTCAATGGCAGCGTGCAGGTCACGTGATCGCGCCAGGAGACATGTCACCAGAGGGAAGAGGACGTCAGTCTATCGCAGTAGCACTGCAAAGCCACACGTGCTGGCAAGCGAGGAAAGTTCTTCCAATCGCATCTCCATCTCCAGACGTCTGCACACGCCTCAAGCCTGGAACATCAGAAGAGCCGACAGTACACGCAAAGAGTAAGTTCTTCCGCTCTGTCTTGCTCCTGCATATGCTGAGAGGGCAAGTTAATGATGTCGCGCACTGCTGGCTTCTGCCTTTAGCGCAGCCAAGTGCAGGGATGGGTAAATACGGCGCTTATGTTTTTGTCAATTACCTTCCCTCACTTCACTGCTGCTACCCCTGCAGCGGTACACTTTATACAAATTTACAAATTTGCTGAGCGCTAAGCGGCAGTTCCAGCAACGAAGCGGCAAGTTAGAAAGGGGGACTTGATCGTTCGGCGTGGTTTTCACGCTGTGAAAACGCTGGCTTTATGATATTGAAAGTTTGGATCCGCCTGTTTTTCAACACTGTGTTGCTTCAATTACGTCTTTACTTGCATCTACATCTCTGGTGTCATCGATAGGCTATGCATGTTTTTTTTTCTCTGCAGTAGCAGGCACAGTAATTGGTCGCAGTGCTAACAAACAAGTGAGCACCAAATAGCGCCTACGGGGAAAAGAGCTTCTAATTTCGTTGCATAGAGAAGCTTCTTTGAGAAATTATAAGGTTCGATGCAGGATAATATCGTATGGTATAGTGTGAAATTGTATGGCATGCATGGTGGCAGCCAACAGTCACCGAAACCAAAGAGCATAGGGGATGTTTTCTTTTTCAATTTGTGGTATTGATTACTTGGAAATTAGGTGTTGTTATTTTATAGCTTAAAGATAATTGATAACAAAGCAAAAAAAAAACATTCCGCCGGTGAGATCCGAACCACGTCCTCCGATTTTCGCGTCCTGTGCTCTACCAACTGAGCTATAGTGACTGCTGTTCAATCTGCTGCTTTAGGAGGAATTTATATGTAGCCTTCGCTCCCGTGAACTGCCTTTGCAGTGCGCTTTTTAAAGGCCTTGTTTAGTGCGCTCTCGCTCCCAGGTCCGAGCCCCGGATTCCCGCTAGGAAGGAAATCAGACGCCACCGTGGACCCAGAGGTTATTCGGCGTGCTCGTCGCGCCGAGCAGCTGAGACAGCACGGGCGACGACAGCGCGAGGCTAGAGAACCAAGGACCAGCGCCAGATGCCGCAGCATAGCGAGCTCGGCTAGTGCAACCACAATTTGTTCGTCGCCAGAGCCAACGAAAAGCATTCTTTTGAAATGTTTTCATGGAAAATCATCCCTGCTTACGCACGTTGCAAACTGGCATAAGATTGTCTGATCGCCCGTCCATTTTTTTTTGTAGCGGCTTTTAGGTGTCTTGTACCGGGGCGGGGGGTGTCTTCTGACTTCTATAGTTTTAACTCCAAGAGTCGGAGCGCCGTAACGCAGCACCGCCGATGGCGCTTAGCGGTTTTATACGACTAGTATTCGTTTTGTATGAATGTCCCCGCAAGGCGGAAATTTGTCAATCGAACGATCTTTAAAACAAAGGCGTTTCGGAGCCGCTTGGGAGACTTATTCAGACGGGTGTTGTGAAGATAGATGGAAGGAGGATGTTTGAAAAAACTTCCCTCGGTGTGTGCGAGGTTAGGAATCGCTGTAAAACTTATTCAGATACAACATGAGATATCAGTTCTAAACACTCCGACTGTGCACTGATGTTGCATACTATAACCGATAATTCCCTCGCTTACACCAAAACTTTGCTCATTTGAAAGCTTTTCCCTGCACGAGTTTGTAGAATCCTAGAATGTTCCCTCCATTAAGGAGCCAAGCGTCTTCGAATTCGTCAAGTACAACAAGCTGTGGGTCTTCTTGCTTTCTTTAGTGTGCTTCACGGCGTATTTGAAGCTGTGTTCACCACCTATGGCTACGGGTTAAAGAAGCAAACTGATAAGAATTTAGTTTTAAGCTTATTTCATCAAAACATACTTATTAATGGATACAAAAAATAAGCACGTAAATGAGCTTCATTAAACAAATAAGACGCTTTGTACTCAATTTTGTGCCTTACGAACTCTCTACTTTTTCTCAGGATACGATGTAGCTAGCAATAATTTCTTAGTTTCAGAAAAGTTCACTATCCGTCACGTTGAAAATATGGTGCTTTGCTAACCAGCGAACTCGGTAAAAACGATTTCGCAAAGCAGGAAGCTTTATGGCACGTCTTCCGCCTTTATCTTTCCAAGAGAATCTTCCACAAGTTATGGCCATTCTGTATTTCTTACGTGATCTGCACCTTCGAAACACAAGATCACTCTAAGACCCTTATGGTGTTGATTTCAAAAATATTTGCGCTTTAACGCTGCGCTTCTCAACTTGTAACTTTTGCGCGTTCGAGATACGGCATGAGAGACAGCGCGCGCTGGCTCTCATGCCGTATCTCGAACGCACAAGGTAAAAAAAACGCACAAAATGAAAAGAGGGCCACCGGATCGCTACTGCTGTGGCACCACTCGGCATTTTGGTGAGCTGAAGCACGTTGCATCGGATCAAACCAAGAAACATGCCTGCAGATAATAACTGGACGAATAATACCCGTACGAATTTTGCTACTTCAGTGGAAAAATAACGACAATATTCGTTTCAGAGAGCCTGATCCTCCGGTTTACATAGGTGTTCAACCCAGTTTGATTTCTCAGCCTTTGCTGTCTAAAAAATAAATGACCAACGAAATGCCGCAGTCGCAAAAAACTGATAGTCGATTTGCATATTTAGGTCATATGCGAATTAGGTGCGTTAGGACTGCGGTTTTCACTTCAGTTCCGGTGTTCGGATCCGTTGTTCAGGAATGATGATACTCTTCTTTGCACTCATCGATCGCTTGGAGTCATGCCATACTGGCACTGTGGTGCAGAGGCTAAGCGATGAGCCGCTGCCCTGCTGTGGGGCATGTGCGCCCAACGTTGCTCTTCCCGAGCAACCTCTCGCGACGAATCATTAACTGGTGTGCGCCACCTGCCACGGTGTCAAGCGTTTATGTATTTATATGTATTTGCGCACACACACGCAAGCACACACGCATGCGCGCGCGCATTTGGTTAAATACTCTTTTGCCAAGCATTCCACCCCAGAAGAGCCGAGCACCAGGCCGGGGGAAAAGTTGTGCCCACTAGAAAACCGGTGGTCACCCGGAGGCACAGCGGATTGAAACCAGCACTTCCCGAATGCGAGGCACACACGTGAAGACACGCGCACACACTCACATATACACTTGCAGGTTGCCAACAATCCGGTGGCCAGGTGGGCAGCCTGCGAAAAGCAGGCTTCAGATATCGTATTTTTGGTGAGTGTGGGTAATAGAACTACTGCACTAAACATCATCAAGAACCATTTGCGCGCCACTGATTGGAGCGGTGCCATTTCGCGGGAGGACACTGACAAAAAGTGCGCATATAATGAACATATCTGCGAATGGATGTGTCGATAAATTTTAACGAAGCATATACATTCCTTACGGGCTTTGGTATGAGCGCCATTTCAATGTGATAACTGGCATGCAGTGCAACGGACAACGGACTCGATTCAACACTGCATGGCAGTAAGATATTTCACTTAATAGTACAGGCTTTGCTTTCGAGAACAGGCGAGTGAGAGTGGGGTGCGGTAGTGAAGTTTTCTTCACATATCACTGAAACTAGAACATCAGGCAGTATTTCGAATGGTGGCTTAAGAAAATGACTCCACCATCCGGCGAGCATCGTTGTTGTGGGCTTAAATGGGTTCTTTGTGCTAAAGTGGGCTTTTTCCTTTTAGTTTCACTGTTATATCAGGTTGGCTTTTCAGCACTGCATATACAGAAAGCGCCTTTCAGGCAGTCAGTACCATCGCCACATTCAGATTCAGATATCAGATTCAGGCGCACCAATAGAAAAGATGATGCCTATGTCCCACAGGATGGTGTACCTGTGCACGCGGCGAAAGCAGACAGCCGGCACCCAGGTATATCCGTTCGCAGGGACGCCGCTACAGCCGCAACCCGAGCCTTCCTGTCTTGGACAATACCCGGACATCCTTACTGCGTTACAAGCAGAGCACAAAGGCATTCGGCAACTGCACGTTGAATGTGGTGATCATCTCTCCTCAATGCTCGTAGCGTCATGCGCAAGATTTGCGCAGTCTCTCCTTAGCTGAGTTCTCGCTTTCTTTTTTTGTATGAAATCTTGCTTTTCATTAGGGGAATGTACCAAATATAGTTGTTAACAACGTCCATGGTTAGATATGACTTTATTTTCGAAACTTTCTTTACACTGTAAAAAAATATGCTCGGCTCTACAGAGAAACCCGCTGGCATTGCGTTGCCGGAGGGTTTTCCGCAACATAAGCTACGGCCTAAATTGCACAGACAGAGGCTCCGTATGACAATTATCATGTTCTTGGCGATGGAACGAAATCGTTATTTGGCAAAAGATTATTCTGTTGTGTTCTTAAGAAAGGTTCCGAAACGTGCATGCACATTTTCTCCATTGAATTTTAACCGAGGTCTCATAATGTGCATGCATACTTCCTCCTTTTGCTCTTAACAATGATTTCGTAATATGCATGCATACTTCCCCCGTTCACTCTTAACGAAGGTTTCATAATGTGCGTGCATACTTCCTCTGTTCACTCTTAACGAAGGTTTCGTCATGTGCATGCATACTTCTTCCGTTCACGCAGAAGTCATTTTACCTTAAAACGAAATAATCTGTATTATTTTAATGTAGTTTACTTTTCCGTATGCCTTCCGCTGCAGATACGCAGCTTGTTTACTTGTTTGACTTGTAGCTGTTTCATGTATGTTTGTCTGAGGAAAGAGTCATATGGCATTCTAGAGATCATGCACGTATTGGCTCACATGCATATAACAGAGAATAGCATGGTGAAATAGCAAATGTATTTATGCGTGAAAAATGCTGTAGAGTAATGAGCTGTATATTTTTAAGTAAAAATATTGTTTCCACATGGCTTGGCTGAAAGGAGGAGAAACAAGTTAGGTGCAGGATTAGTTGGACCGTTTAATAAATGCATTGTAATGAAACAGCGTAATCATTTATGGGCAGCCGCACTAAGTATCTAACGCATATTATGCTCTAGCCAGACATGAAGGGGTTGTCAGCATTATGTCGTGTTTACATTCAACATTATTAAAACCATCTGTTACTTGGCTCAGCAAGGTTTGAAATTAAACATCAACATTGCATCATACTATAAAAGAACCTCGAGCTTCAAAAATCTGCGTCTTTGTTAAAGCAGCAGCTTTGTTCTTAGCGGTTCATGGAAAAAGAGGAACTATGACAGTTTCAACCTGCTTGTTGCACATCAGAATTGCTAAAAAATTAGTCCAAATCTGATATTTGCAAGAACCTAGCTTCATTTCACAATCTGAAAGAATGAAACATCGTTATGTTTTGTGTGTTGCATGTATCGACGGATGCACAGTGCATAGTCATCATTCCTGCTGTTCAAACAAGATGCCTGGTGCTTCTGCTAGTCAAAAAGAAAGCAAGGCGCAACAGGGAGTCTGGGCTCCACGAGAGAGCACAGACACTGAAGCTTACAATCTTAGTGCCTTAAAGCATTGAAAAAAATGCATGACTTGACATAGACCTTCAGGTGTTGAGTCATAGATTTGCTGCGAGTTTCATAATTTTGGCATGAACAATTATCCGGCACTTTTGCTTTCCATTCCAACTGGTCCCTTCGGTGGGGTTGAAGTCAAAGATTTTTGTGTAAGAACAGGAGCTTTTCAAATGCTACTAATGTCCGTTTTAGAGACCAGATGCGCAACGGTTAGCACCATAAGCATGCATCATTTTTCCTAGAACGAAGAAGATCTAGAAAAAAAGTACAGGCAACTTCTCTTGAATAAATGTTTTAAAAGAATGAGCCATTTTCTTTCACCAACTTTTTCTGTAGTATGAGCAATTGCATAGAATACTCCGCATGCTGCAACTACTCAAAGATGCAGACACGGTCATACGCAAAGACAAGTTGTCATAATTACCTATTATTTCTACAAGTCATAGTCTTTCACATTACTCACATCACATCTTTATTCACATGTTTAACTGCATATCCATTTGCACTAGGTTGGCAGGTGCTCACAAACCCTTTTAGTTACGTCATGTCATTGCCTGCAAGATAAAACTCTGCCTTTCTAAATGCTCCTTTGAAGCTATGGTGCCTAGAATGACTTTTCTGTCCCAACAACGAGTGAGGAAAGCACAATGCTTTGTTTATTTGTTTGTTTGTTTATATCCTGAATGGTCCCAGACTGAGACATTACTTCAGGGTTTGCTGGAACAAGCACTGAATTTTGCATACCCAAGATATGAAAGCATATGGAATAAAGCTTTAACTAGATGTACGGGGAGGACCATTGCTGGCTGTAGAATCTACTGACGCTAGCTTTTTCTGGTTTGTGGCCTGCGAAAAATCCGCGAGACATCGCGGATTTAGGCATTTTTTGCCGAACTGTGTTAGCGGCAATATTATTCTTTTTATTGCTTTTTAGCTACAGACAATAGTATGGACTACAATATGAAGTAAAAATGACGGCTTCATCTTATTTGCATAAATATGCAAGGGGCAGTTTGAGAACTCAGGAGAATATTAAAAGAAATATAATTATAATGCAATCTCAACGTATTCAGGCCAACCATAGCTGAGGGCCCCATAAAAGGCAGATGACAGGTTAAAATGCGAAAGTGGCGGATAAATTCATGATTTAAGAGGCAAAACTTCAGTTGCGCGCCGCGATCAAGCGAAGCCACGTCTCCAATGCTGCAATGAGCACAGCCTCACAAGCAGCAGCGTCTGCCGTCACTGGAATGTTGCCGCTACTTGGCGCTTTGAGCTGCCTAGGCCTGCTCAACTCTGACCTTTTTTGCTTTCTCTACTCCAATCTCATCTTTCAGTGCCTTCTATTTCTCAGCTACCAGTACCGTCTCCTTTTCATATCCACAGCCAAGAACTTCTGCTTTATACTTGCAGCTTTGCTCCGACAACAGTAAAGCTGGCTTCTTCTGGCAGCTCTAGAGACACGCGGTGAAGGTCGTCTTAACTACCTTGTACACCTCGGATATATATATATATATATATATATATATATATATATATATATATATATATATATATATATATATATATATATATATATATATATATAAATCACACTGCATTCAAGCCTTGCTTCCGAATCTACTGCGAATGACATTCTGAAGTGCTATATGATTTATGCCGCTTAATTTCGGTGATGATTTGCTCTTAATTCGCGGTATTTAAAATATTCCGCCGCAGAAAGTTTCGACAACAAAAAAGGTACAGGGCAAATATTGAAGAGGTGAACATATGCGCGGCTTGTAAAATTAAAATGAACATCAAAGAGCACTTGGTTCTGAGGTGCACAAAACTTCACAATGCCCTTACTAAGGAAACCGCGGCAGCATCGTGAGCAGCAGATTAAAGGGGGCGCTGCGACTTAACGGGGAGGACGGACGAACAGATGAGAAATGCGTTACCTTAACAGAGGGTAGGTTAAAATTTTAGTGGATGAGGTCAGGAGAGTGTAAATCTGCGAAAAATATCGTTGACGTAGACAAAGTCAAACAAAAATTAAAGGCACAAAAAGGCATTGGGGAGGGGGATCATAGGCTATAAGCAGCGCAGGCTGCCGCCTGATACAAAGGACAAATCTATTGACATCCATCCATCTATCCTGACACAATGGCGTCATTTGTGCGTGTCAGGTGCCACAATCCTGGACTAACAGAAAATAACGCTCCGTAAGCATCGATGTTATCAGGCGTCGGCAAGACAATGAATTCTGGGCCATGATCACCACGATCTTGGACTGAGACGAGAGTAGCAGACCTCATGTGTACGCCATGTGCGTGCCTACTATGAAAGACTCCCTGTAGGAGAGATCCGAGTGCAGTCCGACATCTTCCACCACCAAGCCGAGCACGATCGAAACCCGGACAAAACCTGGCCCAACTGCCCGTGCCGCCTACCAAGAGCTTCCCGTCACTACTGTCGCACACTATACCTCAGCCTTCACCGAGGGAAGCATTACTTCGTGTGCGAACCGACTACGATTGACTTGCCAGAAGAACCTCCGCAGTGTTCGGTGAGCCGCACATGCACCAGGACCAAGACTAGGTATTTTGTGATTAAACTTGTTTCCTTGTTTGCGCATCCTGTGTCTCTTCTCCTCTCACTCTGTGTGGAACCCCGCATATGAATGTGTGATCCCAATCGAGGGCACCACACTGCCTGACACCCGTCCTTATTGAAACGGTATGAGTATGTCATTGGAGGACTATGGTGCCTATGCAGTCGTCATAGATGTGCTCCAGTACGATTATATTTGCCTCTTCTACGCCATGACTCCGCGATGCCTGCATAACTGTTGAGGTTTCGACTGTGTCGAAGGCTTTCTCGTAATTATAAAGGCTATATACACTAAGTGTTTCACGAAAACCCGCCACTTTTTAAAAATACGCTGTTCGATGAAAAAAGATATATTTTACTGCTTAGAAATGCCAGCGTTGGCAGGTGTCAGAAATAAGGTGACGATTGTTAACAGTAACCGAGTTAACTAACTTTTATTAATTAACTTTTTAACTACTACAGCTATTACAAAGACCGCAGCTTGCAATCGTACATTTCTAGCTCGCCGTTAGAAATAGGTATACCAAATTTTAGAATTAAGAAAAAACGATTGCCCCCGGTGCTGGGGCTCAACAAGTTTTCAGAATTTCACGTGCGAATCGGAAAATCGCGCGTCGTCAGTGAGGAGCAGTGCGAGTGGGCGTCACTCCGTAGTGCACGTGCTACGCGACTTTCACTCTCCCGCCTCGTCTGCAGCAACGAGCTGCGACAAGAACTGCTGTGCGGGCGAGGCAGGGAAGGTTACCTGGTAAAGTTCCATCACCCAAGGAAGACAAGCGCGCACAACCGAAGGCCAGAAAACAAAACTATACAGGGTGTTTCAACTAAGGCTTTATACAATTTTTAAAAATAGGATTTTTGAGTTAGCAGAGCGTTTTTTTTCGCCATAGCATTTTAATCGGTTTAGTACATCAGAATACAGCTAAGATGTGCTATGAGAGGTTGGTTAACTGATGTTAAATAGTTAACTTTTAACAATTAATGTTGGGCTCCTTTATTATTGAGAGCCATGTAGCCCAACGAAAGTAATATCTACATCAGTTCTTAGAATCTCAAACAGCAGTTTCTTGCGAACTTCTTGTCGCCACATGAGTGCTCGCCGGCGCCAGCCGGCTTGAGTGCGTTGTGGTTGATGCGGCTCTCCGCTTTTCAGAGCTTCATGCACTGAGAAAGAAAACAGAAGTAAAAAGCAAGTGAAGCGCACTCACTTTTTGAGGAGTGCGCTTGAGGGCAGTTCACTCTTCTTGAGCGTTAAGCTCTACTGCTAGCGTTTGGGGTCTCACCCTTATGCGTTATAAGGCAAATCATAATCCAGTGTTCGCCCTGCTAACTGAGGGGGATACATAATGGAATAAAATAACAGGCGGTAGCGTGATGCCCGTGCACCAAAACTTGAAATCAACCTACTCGATCTGGCCTACTCTATATATATATATATATATATATATATATATATATATATATATATATATATATATATATATATATATATATATATATGTATATATATCCCTGTCTTGCAGGCATCAAAGTCGGGCGTCACTGTCGTGTAAAAGTCATGGGCCAACCGTCTGCCGCAGATCGGTTCGGATGGTGTCATACGATTCAGTTTCGTGCGGCATAAACTTACCAGTTAAGTTAGAGCCTAGCTTGTGGCAGGAATTTTTACGGGTGACCTAAGTACCGCAATTCCACGTCTTTACGAATTCAATTCATATCAACTTTGCGGCTCAGGAATTTGTCGCGGAATGTTCGGGGAGGTGGCATACATTATCACATTTTGTGCAGTTAAACTTTCTAGCTAAGTTGCAGTCTAGCTCGTTAAGGGATTCGAACCGGCGACCTATAGTCGGGAGCTGCGTAAAAAAAGTATGACAATTTGTGGTTCTAGTGACAGGGCTAATTGTAGAGATATGAGAGTTGCCTATATCATGCAGTTGGCTTAGTCAGGCTGCTGCTGCTGATGATGATGATGAAAGCGAAGTATTAGCTCTTTTCCCGGTCCCGCATCAGATAAATTTCGTCTCACATCTGGTTTAAAAAAGGGCTAACGAACAGTATGTGTCCACCGAAAATTTTAGCCTTTTTAACTCAACTCGCATTCAGGTGGTCAGCGGTGTTCAGCCTATGCGTGCGGTATTCGGCCTTAGGCACCCCACTGCCTTGACAGTGATGGCAAAAGAAACTACTTGCTCGTCGATGTACATGTGCATCAAAAGTTTCCAAGCCACTTTGTGTGCTCTTGAGCAGCATAGTGATTAATTACGACACCCCAAACCTCGAAATCTCGGTACGAGGCAGGAGAAGTAGTATTCTCACTTCTGTGAACCGTGGTAAAAAGTGCCTGAAGTGTCAGAAGACACTGCTGAATGCAGATCCTGTGATTTCGGAACCTATGAATGGAAAGGCGCATGTCCTCCGGTATTCAGCACACTTCGGTATTCGGCGGTGTATAATAAATAGTATGTTGACGCAACAAAAAGGCTAAGAATAATGGCCTTTCTCGCACCACTACTGTATCGAGGGTATAATCACAATAATAAGATAAAAAATGTAGCCTTGGGGCAACAGAAATTTTGCTACCCCAGGGTGGAATAAATCAATAGCAGAATGCTACTATAGCGATCCACAGCTGGGAAAGCGGGCCCGGGGAGACTCCCGGATCTCCCCAGGGAAGTAGTGGAAGGGGTTGGATAAATGCGTTAAGGCAATTGGGGACAGCGAGTTTTTCGTCCAGATCCTTCGAATATCTCGACTTCATTATTGGCCTGTGTGGTCAGGACAGGGAGGGCGTCGAGATTGCCCAATGGTGCTGCCCCCGCTCACAGGGTGCCCGACATTCCACCAAACGCTAAGTACCCCGACCGCAGGAGACAGGAGAACCTACGACGGTGTTAGCCACCTGCGGCATATCCACGACACCTGGTTCCACAGTCCGTACTGATCGTAGACCATGTCGTCGGATTTTCCGGCTCACAGGGGTTGTTTCGAATCGCCCACCTAATAGCCGTCGAGTGTTTCTCACGGTTTTTCAGACACCTGATGTATGTGTGGTGTGATCCGACCTGTAGAGGCCTAGGTCGTCAGCCTATTGACCTTCCGGCTCTCGGCGCCATGACCAAACTCCTCCGAAGAGTCCCACCTGTGCTTCCATCCAACCAACCATGCCTTATTTTCTCTCCTATAGCTTGCTCCACGGCAGTCTAAGAGTCGACGAGAACATTGTCCGCAGGATATTCCGAGGAGGGGAAGAGGAGGGATACCGGTCCGCCCTGCACACGCCAGTACTATGCGCCACGGCTCTGGATCTTCTGTAGGAGCAAGGCGTCGTGAGTAGCGCATATATATCCCATGATCTGCACACGCCGTTGTTGCACTAGCAAGCAGCACAAACAAAGCAGCCAGCACGTCTGTTACGCAGGTGCGAAAACAGCTTGGAGGTTCCCAGATTGTCTCCAGCTTGTAACTCCCTATTCGGCCAATGATGCGGACGGAGTTACAGCATAGGAAAGAAGAGACAGCTGGCCCGTAGTGTGCAGCTCCGACCGCCTTGGGGAAGGTTTATCATTTTTTGGACGATCACGTTAAAACCGGAAGTTAGAGCCGCTCTGGAGTCAAAGCTACAACGAGTCATTCAAGATAGTCCACAGAGAGACGCAGCACATCTTGGGCGACTATCGCAGACCGAACACGCAAAGCCGAATCGAAGACCTTTAAACAGACGCTCACACGTGCCGGTGAAATCATGATGGTTCGCCTGTCTCTTAGATTTGGCGGCTTCAGCAACGCGGGCGCTCACTCTCGATCCCGGTGCCGCTGAAACTTTCGCTCCTCTTCACGGATGCGCAACATGTAGATCTTCACGCAGTCGTCGCTAGCGCTCGTGTTGGCGGCGGCCGTGTTCCCTTTGTTGCTCGGAGCACTTGCTTCAGAGATCTATCTTCTCCAGGCATGGTAGCGAAAAACTGAATGAGGCCGCGCTCAAGATCCACGTGATGCTGACGTCAAAAAGCGCACACTTTCGGACGTCGCAAAACCGCCTTATGTCCCAATATTGGCTGGTGCTGCAAAATAACAACCCAAAATATCTTACGCTTTCTTTCTCCTCTATTCTCAGGATCTTCTCTGTACGCTGAGCACGGTAGTGTCTTTTCTTACGCACACAGTGCTATAGTTATTCTCAGAGGTAGATGATGTAGTTATGCGGGTTACATAAAGCTATGATGGATTAATTACAAAAGAAAATCATGGCAGCACCAGTACATTATTCCGTTTTGCTGCGCCCTCACTCTGACACCCGCTGACCATCGTGGCGAACCGGAGTGAGTTGATTGTCTCCGCTGCGTTCTCCTCCCGCAGCGAGATGTTCAGCAGCATTAGTGTCTTGCTGTTGCCGCCTAAGCAGTCCATGAGGAGGTGCGTCAGCTTGGAGTTGCGGTACGGTACGTGGCCAGACCGGTTGGAGAGCGCCAGGAAGACGTTGCCCAGGTTGGCCAGGGAGCGGTTGATGTTCTTGGCCTCCCGCAGGCGCACCCCAGCCGACTGCGACTCCGACAGACGCTCGCTGCCTGCCAGGGCCAGCAGGTTCAGCCGACCTCGACAACAGAGCTTTGTGCTTATGTTGTGACTCGTGACCTCCAAGCGGAAGAGTGAATGGGACCGGGATGACCGCTCATTACACTTGGTGGCGGCCACGACCATGTTCATCCACGTGCACTGCAGCAGCTGGTCAATCTGTTGGGCCGAATTGACTGGCACCTCAGTCAAATTGGCCACTGTGACGGGCCCGTCCTTGCTGGCCATCTTGAGCAGCAGCAGCGGGGCCTTGTCTGCCTGGGACGGAGGAACCAACAGGTCGCGAAGAATCTCGTTGTAGACCTCCACAACACTGGCCACTATCGTATACGTCTAGTGGGGATACTTTTGGGACGTCTCGTAAACCTGGTGGAGGGCGCGCGGGATAATGCCCCTGCGCTCGTCGTCCTCGTCCCCCTACATGGTATGGGTCTTGCCGGCGCCCGTATAGCCGTACGCAAAGATGCACACGTGGTAGCCGTCCAGTGCACTCTGCACCAGCTGCGAGACCTCGGCGTACACCGCCGCCTGGCTGGATGTGCTCGGGAACACCCGGTCAAATCTGAATGACAGCACCGTCTCTCCTGGGCCTCCGGATCCGTGCGGAGCACCTCGATATTCCACTTGTCTGCTAGCCTCAGGAAGGGGCGCTGCGTAGCGTTCCCGCTGCGGAGGAGGGAGCGCAGGCGACAGAACACGCGGATGTTTCCCTTCAGCTCCTGAAGGCTGTTGTGCAGTGCCCGACGATCCTGCTCGGAGGCACTGAGCTGCGCCTCTTGCTCCGCCGCCTTGGCGCGGAGGGCGATGGCCGTCAATTCGAGCTGCTGCTTATCGGCGGCCAGTGTTGCCTTTTGGGCCTCCAGGAATTCCTGTGCTGCCATGAGCGTCAAGCACTCAAGGCGAAGCTCTGCCATAGCTCCCGTGGCCTCTGCAAGCGACCGATGCAGCTTCGGTACCTGTTCCGCCGCGGATGTCAGCTGAAGGGTTAGTGATCCCCGCTCCGACACAGCAAAACTCTGCTTCACCTCCGTTGTGCTGATAGCCGACTGAAGCTTAGAGACTGTCGCAGAGAGCTCAGCATTCTTAGTGTGCTCCTCACTTAACTCAGCTGCCACCCTCTCGAGCTCTTGAAGCTTGGTGGTGTTCTTGAGGCTGAGCTGCTCATTTTCAAAGACAGGCCAGTATTCCTCTCATTGAGGTCGCGAATCCGTCCCTGATCCCAGGGCTTCCGCTTGCCGGGTACCGATGGTGCCTGCGCCGCCGTCATGACGGGTGCTTCAGGACGTGCACCGCTCTGGATCCCGGTGTCAGAGTATGCCACGTTCCGTTTCAACGTGCTTAGTGGGACGGGCTTGACAGCACCGGTGTTAGGCCGCTTGGGCTGCTCCACGATGTTCGCTGGCCTGTTCTCTTTGATGGCTGTCGTGCTTACTCTGCTGCGTAACGTCCTGGATCCCTGTGATGGAGGGCGCTTGCTTGGGGGTCGCTGTTTCAGCACGGTCATCCCGGCTGCATTCTGGCCTGAGGCACTGGGAAAGGACGGAGGTTGGCTCATGTTGCTGCTGCAAGAGTCAGTCACATGTAGAAGACAGTGTCGTCATTGGCTAGATAGCACTACACGCAACAGCATGGTGGCGACTAGGGACTTCTTGTCTTCAAGGAGATAATGGCACGTACCCGCTGCGGGGGATTGGCCAAGTGACAGACGGCGACTGAAAATGCTCAAAAACGTTTTCAAATAAAGAAAAAAATAAGAACAAATTAAAGCAGTCTGGGTAATGACGGGTGACTGAAAATGAGACTGAGGCTATACGTGTACAGTTCTGGATGTTTTGATTGCAGATTAATTTTGAGTGTGAGTATCCGGCTGATGGAATTGAAAAACATTTTAGGATGGCAGACGTTTCGTGTCTAAAAGGAAAGAAAAACTTTATTCAGGCGCTCTGGCAGGCACCTCCGTGAAGAGAAGAAGTGGCGTCAGGTTAGCAAGAAATAATCTATATTGTTTCGGGTTCAGCGCTGTGCGGGTAAAATGGGGAGACCACCAGACTACATACATGGCGGTAGAAGTTTGATGGAGGTACTGGACAACGAAGACGCGTGAAAGAAATCTCAGGCTTGCGCGATCGCCTTTCTTTACTGCACCAGGGGAACAGAAGTTGCAGGAAGTCGGGAGAGGAAGTATGCGCCCAGGCTGCAAATGCTTTCAATAGCAGATACTTGCGAAATCTGGCCCCTGTATAATATACGCAGGGCGGGAGGATAGTTAGGACTGGGTATTGGGTAGATACCTTCTCCAAGGTATCCGCAATCTCATTTAAATGAATTCATACGTACCCACACTTCCAAACCTACCGAAACGAGCACATGTGAGGTGGTAGCAAAAATTTGAGTAAGCAGAGCGCCTGTGACTACATGAACGCGGTTAGAGAGGAACACGGAAATAATGAATCCATCAAAACTATGGCAGAAGAAAAGAGCTGTTCATCCAGCGCAAAGCCAGGACTACTGCTAAATATTCGGCCAAACTATTGAAAGGCGCAGTCAGGAAGGCGGAGTGAGAATTACCAATAAAGAGATAAAGAGAAAATAGCAACACTGGCCCAGGCCCTTTTGTTTTTCACGCTGTGAGATGTCTGTAGCAATGAGAACATCAGGGTGAGTAATTACTCCCTGATTAAAATTCTACTCCACCCTGGGGATTTCTCCTCAACATTTGACAGAGAGTGAAAGGAGATCCGGTAATCTTTTAATAAACTGTGCTACGCTGAAGAAGAAACATCAAATTTGAGGCTTGAAGAGATGAACGAACATATTTATACACGTTTGGCCAGTTGAAATCCGAAATCTTGAAGGCAATGATTAAATCCGCGCCTCTAGGTACAAAGCGGAATTATCCACAAATTTTCGAAGGCCCAGACTGAGGCGCAACGCCTCCCACTTCAAGAGAAGAGCCGGGAGAATTTTATACGCAGGTCCTGCAGAGAACAAGACACCGCCGATCTTTAATACTGGACGGAAAAGACATTTCTATCCATCATCAGGTGCATCACTTGCACACTGCACAGGTTCACAGGCGGATGGAAGAAGAGGCGAAATGACAGCACTACAAAGTAAAAATGAATGCAGCATCAAACGCAAAGCCCCGTTCGTTACCTGTGCCAGATGGGTTGTGTAGAAATTACCGTTATCTTGTGCCGAACTATACATCGGCCAAACTGGACGATGCGTCAATGAATGATTACGAGAACTCCGAAGTTTACTCGCGGGAGATGCCCTTGATAATCTCCCTAACGATTGCCTCACGTGCAGCACAAGCGACAAGAAAAGGAAAATCTAGGTCAAACCGCTTTGCGACAAAACGACCATCCTATTCAGGCACAGTGATCAGCTCACGCGTGAGCTGATGAAAGAATTCCATATGCGGATCAGTGGAGATAAGTGCGTTCATTTCTGTCCGCTTCTCTGATAGCGAGTATCTGTTCTTGACCAAATCATTGGAATTCAAGGGGTAACATATGATGTTCAAGACGTTATTGTTTTATTTTGGTTGCCATTCTTTTGCTTATTCGTGCATATGTCTGGAATAACACTTCAGAAGCGCTCGTCTCTATCTGTTTACCATTGTCCTCGTTTTTCCGCGCCAACTTCTTCAGTATGCATAACAGCCAACTAGCCCTATTTTCTGCTCTCCTAAGTGTAAATTTTAGTACATTGGGTTATTTTTCAGTAGCTTATTTAACTTCAATGACCCGGCAGTGCTTGGTGCAGCCGTATCTTTGTGCGCGTGCAGGGCGAGGACCTTTTCCTGGCACCTTCGTTACGGCCTGTTCCCTACGGAAGTTTTTGGGCTCATAGGGTTCTTGGAACCCTCGGAGGGACACGGAAAACGACTGTTTCGAATGTCATTGTCGGAATGGTGCAGGCAAGCTAGATTTTTTATGGACAAGCTGTGTGTCGTCAGTGGGAAAACGAGAAATGATTCGACTTTTCGTCACTGGAGTGCCACTTCGTGGTACATGACTCACCTTCTGTGGAATTTTGTTCTCCTAACGTTGACAAGAGTACAAAAATTTCCGAGACCGAATCAGGACGTCGTGACATGGGAAACGGTGAAGTTCCTGCCCAACATCGGGAAGTCTTCAAGCATGGTCCGAAGTTCGGTTTGCCTTTGGTGCATAAGCCTTCTGAAAAGATAGCAGCTGCCTGGACAATTTCATGGCTCTCGCGCAGTGAAGCCCAGTCAAAATCCTCCGAGGAGTGCGCCGATGTGGTAGCAAGAACCTATAAGAAGAAAGAACAAGTCGGAGCACTGCATGGCTTGTCGACTACTTGACATCTGCCGGGTTGCGAGTCCTTTGTACGGATAAGCTAGGTGGGTTCGAGCTGATTCCTGAGGGAATGTTCGCGGAGGAATCCGAGGCAACTATCGCGAATAACTTCAGAGAGATTGACTACAACGAGGACACAAACGAAGAAGCTGTCGCTTTGGTGGTCCGCCACAACCTGGCGAACCTAGCGAATGGCATCAAGAAGACTCAAGATCCTCACCTACCCACCTTTTTTTACAGCAAAACCCGCAAGGAAGGAATTCCGTTTCGAGAAATCGTGTCCGAGTGGAGCACGTGCCAATTACTGATGGCCATGTACTGTCGGCCGCAAAAATTTGCGGGATCTGAAATGCGGGGCGGAGCGACGCAAAACTGCACTGCTGCGCCATCTGCTGTCACAGAGCGCGTTGACGAGGCTAAGGCACACCTTGTGTCGCAATACCACGAGTGAGCCTCGACACCACGCTCTGTGACGGCAGATGGCGCAGAAATACAGGCTTGCGTCGCTCCGCCACGCATCGCAGACCCCGCAAATTTTCGCGGCCGACAGTATCTTTAGAAGCATCTGGGGAGGCTGAGCGATGAGAACCCATTCATGGTTGCGAACTCTGAGACAGTGGTGAATCTTCGGAGCAAGTGCAACCCAGGACAGTGTACCGCTTTCAGCGTCGACATTAAAGACTTATACTACTCAATGCCAAATAACGAGATAATAGATAGCGTCCAGAAATGCATTTCAGAGCATAACGACGAGGCCACATTTGTGTCTCGGTGTTCTGTATATTTTGGGGCTTTTTTTGAATATACTCACATTTTATCTTAAGTCAACAGTCATATAGTGGAACGGGAAATTTTTCGTACAGCGAACTGGTGTTTGTATCGGGTCTCTCGTAGCCCCCATCCTTAGCAACACTTTTCTGGCTGAGGTCGATAGGTTTGTTTGGTTTATGGGGGTTTAACGTCCCAAAGCGACTCAGGCTATGAGCGACGTCGTAGTGAAGGACTCCAGAGATTTCGACCACTCGGGGTTCTTTTACGTGCGCTGACATCGCACAGCACACGGGCCTCTAAAATTTGGCCTCCATCGAAATTCGACCGCCGCGGCCGGGATTGAACCCGCGTCTTTCGCGCCGGCAGCCGGGCGCCATAACCACTCAGCCACTGCGGCGGCTGCTAAGATCAATAGAGCCATACAACAAAAATCAGGTGGGATTATTTGGAAGGCATGTAGATATGTAGATGCTTACTAAGTGTTGTCTTCTGAAACCCAACCAGCAATGCACCGTCGTCAATGTGCAAACACTTTTTAAGGTATGCGGCCCTGGTTAAGCGCCAGCTTCTAGGGCTCTTCCTGGGCATACTCGCCCAGCGCCGGCGCTCTTGGCGTACGCCGGAAGGGGCATCGAAAAAGGGCACGCATTTCCATGTTTCTGTTGCTGGCTCGCTTCCCCTCTCGAGCCGACGGAGACAATTTCAAGCACGGTGTTAGAATAAGGCACTATAATTAAGCCGTGAATAGAACGGTTTGGGGGTTGATAAAAGGACAACTTAAACCGCAAAGTTGGGGGAAACTGAAAGAGCTTCAAGCCATGAAGAAAAGAGTCAACGAGAGCCCCACGATCCTCCAATTGTTATAAACCGGGCCCTCTTTCAACTCGGACACAAGCGCCCGTGCTCTGACGCCGAAATCTGTCGGTTCTAGATAAACCGATTTCCAGCAAGTTTCGGTGAAGCGCCGATATCTGTCGCCTCACCGAGGCTTGCTGGCGTCTTCTGCAGTGCGCATGCGCAGACCGGTTTTGGCCTACGCCAAGAGCGCAGACGTTGAACGCACACGGCCAGGAAGGGCTCTTGGAGTGGGCTCTTTAATTTCACAGTAGACTTATCTAGAGATGGAAGGCTCCAGTTCCTAGATTTGTCCTTGCAATTTTGCCCCAATCATGCTTGTTGGGCATACAACATTAGGGCTAAAAAATTATTGCTTGTTTATTCATCCGGTCATTCCAAAGTCATAAAGAACAGGACAGTCACTTCCTGTCTGAAGGCGGCCATCACCATGTCTTGCCCACATGCAATCAGTGGAAACGTTGCGTCGAAGTTGAAGAGGCTAAAAGGCAATGGGTAACCTCAGCATGTAATCGTGGGAGCTTGTGGATAGTTGGCAAGGTAGATCAAGGCTGGGTCGCGACCCAAACAACGGACAACAGAGCGTCAGAGCGTCGAAGTGTTGCCGTCATACCATAAGGGAACAGATTTGCACATGGACTTAAAAAGGTAGTAGGGCGTTACAGCATTCCAATTGTGTTTGCCGTCCCTCGAAAGTGGGGACCAATCTGTTCACAGGTGCGCTGCCGGATGTAAGAAGGAGGCGAAAGGACGGCATGACAAATAAAAAATGAATTCAGCATCAAACACAAAGCCCCGTTCGTTACCTGTGCCAGGGGGCTTGTGTACAAATTGCCATTATCTTGTGGCGCGCTATACGTTGGCCAAACTGGACGATGCTTAATGAAAAATTTGGAGAACACCAAAATTACTCGAGGGAGATTCCCCTGATAATCTCCCTAAGCATTGCCGCACCCATAGCACAAACGACAAGAAAAATAAAATCCGACGCAAACCGCTTTTCGACAAAACAACCATGCTATTCAGGCACAGGGATCAACTCACGCGTGAGCTCTTGGAAAAATTCTATATGCGCATCAGAGGAGTTAAGTGCGTTAGTCATCCTTCCATCGGCTTTCCGACCGCTCCGACCTTTTCACAACGACCTGCTCTATATTGGCCCACCAGGAAGCTGAAGGATCATAAGCAACTCCGAGGTATTTGATCGCACGCACTAATGATATGGTGTCGATAAACAATAGAGATATTAACTGGATAAAGGAGCGAGAAAATCAATAAAGCACATTTATTTGCTCTGAGACGAGCATAACCGAACTCATGTGTATGCCGTGTACGGGGCAGCTAGGAAAGGCTCGCCGTAGGAGAGATCTGCGTGCAGTCCGACATCTTCCACCCCCAAGCCGAGTACGGTCGAAACCTGGCCCACCTGCCCGTGCCGCCGACCAAGTGCTTCCCGTCACTACTGTCGCAGACTACCTCAACCTTCACTGAGGAAAGCATCGCTTCGTGTGTGCCCTGACTAGGATTGACTTGCCAGCAGAAGCTCCGCAGTCTTCGGTGAGCCGCACAGCAACCAGTAGCCAGTCTAGGTATTTTATGATTAAACCTGTATCCTTGTTTGCGCATCCTGTGTCTCTTCTCCTCTCACTCTAAGTGGATACCCCGCATATGTATGCGTGATCCCATTTGATGACACCACACTGCCTGACACCCGCCCTTATTGGAATAGCAGTAGTCTCTTAATGGAGGACTATGGTGCTTGTGCAGTCGTTATAGATATTGCCACACTACTAACTCCTGTAGTGGCGCCGTATCGCGGCTAAACGGCATAACCTGGCAGTTGGCAAGCCTTCAGTCATCTGGGAGCTGTGATGTTTTCTCGTCCATCTCTCAAGCTGCCTGCTGCCTTTGGCTTCCTGCGTATGTCAACCGTTTCTTGGTGACATATTTGATGGAGCAGTTAAGTAAAGCCAATGTACCGTCACCTCGAGGACACTTGACGTCAGTTTTCAACGCGTGGATTCAACATCAGTCCACAAGGCGAACTGCTGCCTGCGAGGCTTACAACCAAAGTTCGGCCAACTCACAACATCGGTAAGGGCCATGACGTCCGCTACGGCTAGCCAGACAAGTCAGCATTTAGGGAACTTAAAAAATTACTTTTAAGATTCCTTAGAAAATCTTTTAAATATTCTCAATAGAATGTAATGTTTTTAATCGATCTGTACGGAACTGTTGTCCAGAGTTTCAATAACTAATTGTTCCCCGCGTTGTTATAGGAACGCAGATATAATGTCCTTTAAAAGAAACATTGAAATGACTTGCTTTAGAAACTCCTTGGAGAGTCTGTTTAGAAACCCTTTTGAGCACACTCGTTTCATTGTACTGTGCTCCTTTTGAATCTTTATAGAATTTGGGTACAGTGCTTCAATAACTAATTGGCCACCGCATGATTATAGCAATACGGCTAATGTTCGTTAAAACAGTTGCTCTTATGACTTGCTTTAGAAACTTTTTAGAAATTGTTTAGAAACCCTTTTGAGTGCATTCTTTTGTATTGCAATGTGCTGCTTTTGAATGCGTATAGAATTTGGGTACAGTGTTTCAAAAACTAAATGACCACCGCATTGTTATAGGGACACGGCTAAGGTCCTTTAAAAGAACACCGTAACAACTCTATTTTGAAATTAGTTAAAGAAATTCTATAGAAACTCAATTGAATGCATTCATTTCATTGCAATGGGATCTTTTTGTTTCTGTATAAGATTTGAGTAATGAGTTCCAATAATGAAATGGCCGACGCATTCCTACAGAGCTCAGCTAGTGGCTTTCAAGAGGCGCACTGTAATGGCTCTTTTCAGAATACTCTTCGGGAGTTATTTATGAAAGCTTTTTCACACTCTTTTTGTTGCAGCGTGTTGCTTTTGAAAATGCAAAGAATTGCCTGTCATTTGGCCACAGCATTGCTATGGAATGGGATTACACATTGATCTCTATTTCCTAATGGGAAGGAAAGTTGCCCATAAGTGCATGATAAAACAATTGTTAATGCTGTAAGCATGCAAGAAATACAGAGCAACAGCACACCATATGCAATCAAGTAACTTTATTTCACTTAACAACTTTAAAGTAGCTTTTAGATTAATTGTTGTCAACCCCTAGCGAGCCTTATTAATTTGCAGCAATTATGATGAAAATTGGTAGGTGTGGCACGTGAGCAGTATCAGTAAATTTTATTTTGGGACAATTACTTTTAGAATAAAATTATTTTCCACGCCACTTGTGCAACAAAGATCACATCTGAAAGAGCATGTTTTCATAAAAAAAATGGCGGAGTACTGACTCAAATACTGCCTAGCCTTCACCTTTGAATACCTCTCAGTATGAGCCGGCCTTAATTTTGTTACATTTATGCCCTACATAAGGTGCAAGATGCTAGTTGGAGCCACAACAAAAGGTTAGCTGCTTGTACATTCTACGAGAATTAAGTTAAAAGGAACTATGTGCCTTTATGTGGCATTCTGAAAGGATATGATTTAAAGCTGTCCAAGGACTGTTAGCATAATCAAAAAGTGAATATTCTCTTCTAGCCTTGCGCTCGTAGATCCAGTCGTCATCTTTTGCGTCTTCTTGCATGCCGCATTTGCCCCATCCTTAGGAAGCATCGTCTCGATGATAAGAAAAGGAAGTAGAAGGTCAAGATCGGTCCGAGTAGTACGGCTTCGTACGTACAACATGGACGACGTCGACTTGTTGCTGGCGTCGCTTGGATGTCGATAACCCGTCTGGCACCATCTCATACGCTACGTCGGTTAAACGTCTCAGCACAACATATGGCCCGAAGTATCGCCGTAATAGTTTTTCGGAGAGCTCACGGCGGCGCAAAGGCGTCCAGACCCACACCTTGACGTCAGGCTCATATATGACATGTCTGTGGCGAAGATTGTAGCGTCGTGCATCATACTCCTGCTGAGTTCTGATGCGCACACGCGCTAGTTGGCGAGCTTCCTCTGCGCGCTCTGCGAATTCTTCGGCGCCCTGATCGACATCGTCGCCGTCGGCATTCGGGAGCAACATGGCATCCAGCATAGTTGTCACTGGTCGCCCATAACGAAGGCTGAAAGGCATTATGCGAGGCGAGTGGTGTCTTGTTGTGCCGTATTGTAGGCGAACGTGACGTAGGGAAGAATTTCGTCCCAATTCTTGTGGTCCACGTCGACGTGCATACAGAGCACATCTGCGATGGTCTTATTGAGGCGTTCCGTCAGTCCATTGGTTTGAGGGTGATATACCGTCGTTTTACGAAGTCTGGTACCGCTGAGGCGGAGAACAGTTTCCAAAAGCTCAGCCGTAAATGGAGTTCCTCGGTCAGTTATAATGAATGCCGGGGCGCCATGTCTGAGGAAAATGTTCTCAACGATGAACCGAGCTGCTTCGGCGGCTGTACCCGTGGGCAGAGCCTTTGTCTCCGCGTAGCGAATTAGATAATCGGTGGCGACAGTTATTCATTTATTCCCGGCACTAGACGTCGAAAATGGTCCGAGGAGGTCCATGCCAATTTGCTTGAAAGAGTCCTTGGCACTTCAAGAGGGTGGAGTAGGCCGGCTGGTTTTTCAGGGGTGGTTTACGACGATGGCAGCCTACACACGATCGTACATAGTGCTTAACTGTGACCGGCAGTTTCGGCCAGTAGAATCCGCGTTGTACTCTAGCCAACGTGCGGGTGTAACCTATGTGGCCGGCGGTTGGCTCGTCGTGGCAGGTTTGCAAGAGTTCCGTGCGGAGGCCTTTTGAGACGACGAGTAGATGACTGTTCCCCCCACGACGAAAGTTCTTCTTGTAAATTACGTAGTTGCGAAGAAGGAATGAAAAGAGGCCGAGTGCGAAAATCTTAGGCACAGCCATAGTTCGTGTCTCCAAGAAATCAATTAGAGGAAGCAATTCCTGGTCCTCTTTCTGCCTTTGGGAAAGAGTTGCGTCATCGATGACTCCTAAAAAAGGAGTGTCTTCATCGGTCTAGGTGGAGGGTTCGATCGGTGCTCGCGAAAGGCAGTCAGCATCCGCATGCTTCTTTCCGGATTTGTAAATAATCGTAATGTCGAACTCTTGTAACTGAAGGCTCCAACGCGCGAGTCTCCCTGAAGGGTCCTTGAACTTCTTCAGCCAACAGAGAGAGTGATGGCCGCTAATAACTTGAAAGGGGCGAGCGTACAAGTAAGCGAGCAATTCCATAACCGCCCATACCACAGCAGGGCATTCTTTTTCTGTTGCCGAATACTTCGCTGTTGCTTTAGACATAGTCCCGCTGGCATAAGCAAACACTTTTTCTACACCATCCTGGCACTGCACCAATAAAGCACCTAAACCCACATTGCTCGCATCGGTATTAAGCAGGGTAGGGGCGTCGTCATCAAAGTGCGTCAGGACAGGTGGCGTCTGTAGATGTCTCCGGAGGTCATTAAAAGATTGGTGGGCTTCTTCACCCCTGCGAAAGACAGCGTTGTCACGCGTCAGTGAAGTTAATGGCCAGGCGATTCGTGAGAAGCCAGCAATAAATCGACGGTAACAGGTGCAAAGAACCGTGAAGTGCCGCAACGTCTTTTTGTCCGTAGGTGTCGGGAACTTGGCGACTGCGGAGAGCTTTTTGGTATCAGGCCGGACACCTTCTTGGCTAACGGCGTGTCCTAAAAATTGCAGCTCCTCGTAACCGAAGTGGCACTTCTCGGGTATTAGTGTGAGGCCCGCAGATCGTATGGCCAAAAAGACAGCTAGCAAGCGGCACAGATGCTCCTCGAAGGTGGCCGAAAACACGATCACGTCGTCAAAATACAACGGGCATGTTTGCCACTTGAGTCCTGAGAGCACAGTATCCATCAGCCTCTGAAATGTTGCTGGTGCCGAGCATAAACAGAATGACAGAAATTTAAACTCATACAATCTGTCGCGTGTGACAAATGCTGTCTTTTCCCGATCCCTCTCATCTACTTCAGTTTGCCAATATCCACTTTTCAAATCTATTGATGAGAATTAACGTGCATTTCGTAGCCGACCAAGGGAATCATCGATGCGAGGGAGAGGTTACACGTCTTTTTTGGTCATCTGCTTGAGCTTGCGGTAGTCAATGCAAAATCGTAAGCTGCTGTCCTTTTTTTAACAAGTACCACGGGGGAGGATCAGGGACTCTGTGACGGCTGGATAACGTTGTCTCTAAGAATTTCGGCCACTGACGCTGAAGGGCTTCGCGCTCTTTCAGAGCAACACGGTAATGATTTTGTCGAATCGGGCGTCATCAATGATAATTCGATGTTTGGTCAAAGGCGTTTGGCCGATCCGCGATTCCGAAGCAAAACAGTCTCGAAAGCGATCTATGAGATCCAAAAGACGTTCCCGTTCAGAAGACGACAAATTTGGGCTCACATCGACGTTGGGTGCGGGCGCCTTGCTCACTGATCCTTCCTGTTGCAGCACACAACAGTCCTGCTCACTTGGGAGGCTTTCGAAAAAGGCCACAGTTGTGCCTTTCGGAATTTGCTGACGGTCGTAGCTGAACTTTGTCAGCAGCACTTCGGTGTGCCCATTGGCCAAACTGAGTAGCCCTCGAGCTATAGGGGTGACTTTCCGTTCGGCGACGCCATCGCCTGTATGCGCCACGTCGCCCTTCACTTCAACAAGAGAGCACGATCGCGGAGGTAATGTCACCGCCTCATTGGCGACGCGTAAGCGCTTGAGTGGTACTTTCGAATAACCGAGGACTTCATGATTTTTGTTGAAGGCAACGACGTTGTCACGAAAGCTTATTACATACAGCCCCATGAAGGCGCAGAAAGTCCATGCCCAAGATGAGGTCTTTGCAACAGTCAGGGAGAATAACGAAGCTTACAACGAACACTGGGTTTTCTATTCCTATCCGGGCTGTGCACTTCCTAGTCGGTACAAGTAGCCGACCCGCAGCAATTCTTATTACTGGCCCAGTTCATTCGGTTTTTACTTTGCGCAGCCTGTCAGCCAGGTTTTGGCTAATAATTGAAAAATCCACCCCGGTATCCTCCAGAGCGTGTACCTCCGGCCCATCAATGCAAACGGCGAGGTCAGCGCTAACAACTTCGGCTGGGTTGCTCGTCTTTTCCGTCGTTTGCGTCGGAAGTGCGGTAAGGTCGGCGCTATCAGTTTCGTCGTCGGGGCTGCTCATCTTGTGCGGCATGCTAGGCGGTAATGTAGGCGATATTTTCGGTGGTAGTACGGTAGGGTAAATGGGAAAAGCGGCGTCAGAGTCACGGGTTGCGGTCGGCAGTTGCGGCGGTAGTGAGGGCTTTGAACTCTTCGACTGGTTGCAACCTCCCCTCGCGAGGTTGCGGCTGTTAGTTTCCCCGGTGATGGCTCGGGGTCCGCTGTCCGCTAACGTCAGCATCGCTACAACGCATCGGCGAAGAATAACGCTGTGGAGATGGAGAACGGCGGCGAAAGCCAGGTGAGTTGGCTTCCCTGCTGAGCTGTGGGTCCTCGATTCGGGCAGGGCCAGCGTCGAAATGGCGGTGAGCAGACGCGGGCGGAAAGGCTCGCCCCTCTTGGCGGTAGCGGCAGTACCAATACACATGGCCAGGTTGTCTGCAGAAGAAGCAGAGTGGTCGGCTGTCATAAGAGCGCCATGTCAGTTCAGCGCGGTTGAAAGCGGCCAGAAGGTGCCCACTGAGGCCCCTGGAATAATCGCGTCTGCTGACGGCTCGGTGAGCTCGGTGGGGCGTGGCCTGGCGGCGGGCTACGAAGGACTGCCGCATAGCTCGCGGGTTGCGGCTCCGGCTCGTAGTAAGGCGCCGTAATCACGGCCGTGTTGCTGTCGGGTTGTGGCACGTGGTATGGTTCGCAAATGGCTGCCGCGTTGTCATCTGGGTGAGACTCGTTGTATGGTACAGACGGTGACAGGCCGTGCCGGAGCTCTTTCGTTACAGCTCCTGCGACGGCCTCTCGTGACTGAACGCTCGTAGCAGTAATTCGCTGCAGCTCCTCGAGGACAAATTCTCGAATGAGTTCCCGAAGAGTGGTCATATCGGTTGCAGTGAGCGCCGTCGTAGTCGTTGGAACACCGTTGAAGGGTTGGTCGTACTGGCGGCATCGTTCTTGGAGGGCTTGTTCTATAGCTGTAGCGTCCTTGACGAACTCACGGTTTGAGGTGGGTTGCGCACCAAACCGGCAAACACCTGCTCCTTGACGTCATGCATGAGATGTCGTAGCTTCCTTTGCTCAGTATTATCGAGGTCGGCATGGCGAAAATATCGAGCCATGTCCTCCGCAAACATAGCTACGCTTTGATTTGGCTTCTGGACGCGCGCTTCAAGCAGGCGCAGCGCATTCTCTCGTCGACCAGGACAGGCAAAAGTGTCCACCAACTGGCGGAGGAAGTCATTTCATGTGGACAAGCTGGCGTCGTGGTTTTCAAACCAAGTTCTAGCATTATCCAGAAGTGCAGAATAAACGTTGAAAAGCTTCTGGTCCGCGCTCCACTGGTTGAACTTGGCCACTCGTTCAAACTGGTCGAGCAAGTCTTCCACATCTTCAAACGCATTCCCGCGAAAACACTGGCACCTTGGGGTTGTGAAGAGTCACTGGCGTAGGGGTGGAAGGTGTCTGGACTGCCGGAAGGAGTCATGTGCATACCCAGCACCTCCCCCAGTGCCACGACTCGGTAAAACCCTGAGGACAAAAAAGGTTTACTGGTGAACCAGAAAGAGTTGCAGCGCGGTTTAAGCTTCTCCCTCTTCTAGCCTTGCGCTGGTAGATCCAGTCGTCATCTTTTGCGCTTTTTTGCATGCGGCAATATGATCAAGGGATCAAAATCGTTTTGAAGAGCAAATGTGAGATCTGTGCAGTATTAAAGTGACCCGTTATTGAAAGAATATAAACCTTTATTTTGGTGCAATGTTTTCTTCTCTACAATGATGCAGAAGACACTAGTATGCCTGAATCACCAGGTGGTAACATTTATAAGTGAAGTTTTCAGTCGTGCTGTTTCTGTTTCGACAGCTGAACAATGAATGTGATGTTAAACTGCTTATAGGTCACCTGAGGAATGAAAAAATAGCATATCGCTGACATTCCTTGTTATTCTGGCCGTTGATACCGGCTGCCTTTAAAACCGCAGTGATTTAAATTGACAAAGAACCGATTATGTCACAGTTTCTTCATGTGTCCCGTGACCTATAAGCATACCCTAATGTCACAGTCATCGTTCACTTGTTGAAACCGAGACAGCGTGCGAAAGAAATTCGAATATAAATTATTTAGCAGTCGTAACAGAATACCGCATGGTATTGTACATGAAATTATTGTATCTTTGTATAATATTGCCTTATGCATCATTACAAAGCAGAAAACATTCCCCCATACCTTAGGGGTCTGTACTCCATTAAGCAGCAGGAATAGGAGCAAGACAGAAAATAAAAGAAAGAGCAAATGAAAGAGTACAATATTCTCTTCTACTCTACATGACTTAAAATCATCTCATGAGAATGCAAATTTTAAGTAGTACTTAATATTTGATTCTGAGCAGTAATGAGCCAGTTAGCCATGACGTATATTACTGTTTAAATAAGGGTGCGCATTGGTTGGCTTTTCAGTTCTGACCGGTTTGCAGGGCCTCCTAATAACCACAAAAAAGCTGTAAACTATATCCGTAACTCTCCCCAGCAAAAGGACTGATTTCTTTTATTGCATACATGTCACTTGTCTTTTCCTGAACTGATTTGCATGTACAGCTCGGTCCACCTATATGGAATAGAGAGCTTCAAACAATCAAGCAGGCTGCCAAATTCATTTCTCAAGAATGGTATGATGTGTTCTAGTAATTAAGTGAACAAGAATAAAAATGAGAAGAAAAGCCATATCCGGTTTAGAGGAGAAACAAAACAAATATTTCGAAAACCAATCTGTTTCATGTTCGTTGTATTCTTTTATAGTAAATAGTAAGGAGGATAAACGTGCTAGGATATTAACAACCAACTCAAAGCACACACTTTACATATGGAAACGCTTGATATGAGGTTTGCCTTTCTAACCCTGCTGGTGTAAACATACTTAGTTTGTAATTCAGGTCTTTTCATTCATTGCACTAATCTTAAAATAAAAATTGGCCACAGGAGGCAGTTAGTTCATGCCGGCACTTCCAGCTATTCTTTGAATGTGAGCTTCATTGTGCATATCCCGCAGTAAAAGAATTCAATTGCATAGACACCAGTATTTTCTATCATAAAATGTGCTGATGACTTGCAGTAAGCCGATGATGTGACCTGGCTCGCAGATTATGAGGTGCGTTGTTCGTGTCTGTGCAGAGATGAGGAGGTATCAGGTAGGCGCCACCATGCTTGCCAGTCTGAGGTACCCAGATGTCTGCATACAGGCCAAAGAAAAACACCTGTCAGTGAGACAGAGCACACAACTGCTTTCACACTAATGAAAACAGAAGCAACAATCCGATCAGTATGCTTAAGAAGTAGCACTCTGGTCATCTAGCTTTGAAAAGATTGCTAGCAGCACAATACAGAAAGTACGACTTCAAAATAAATGCATTGTACCCTTAGAAAAGAACTGTAAACACCTTCCAGCTCTGACTGATACCCCTGTCATATTAATCTATTTCATGACAATGAATGGTACTATTACATTAGCCTGTGACAATATTCTTATGATACATAAATATTTATTGCCGTTATAATACAAGACATTCACAATAACTTGTTTTTAGAAAATTAATTCACTTCTGTGTTTTACAAGTGACCGATTAATGGCAGTAAGAAAATTAGGGACAGTGAAAACTGTGAGAACAGCTCTCGCTCAACCTCCATAGCTGATAGGCAGCACAGAGCATCTACATCTGGGTCTCTCAGACTGGTGCTTCAAACACGGTAATTACACTTACGAAACACCTGGCAAGAAAGGGATGCCGTCGACCCCATTTGTTAATGAGGAGAGCACTTCATCAATTCAAAAATGCTGCTCCATTTAGAAAACTTCTCGCTTTCCTGCTCCACTAAGGCTGAGTTAATACTGCTGAAATATTGTTAAAAAGATAGTAGGTGTATTAACAATGTCAAATTACTTTTCAAACTGATACCCCACAAATAATCGTTTTCCTGCATTTAAATGACTACATTCAGTTACAGACATTAAAACTCACGATATCCTAGCGCTCCTGTAGTGAATCCAATAAAGCATTTTTGCAGTTGCTGCAGAAAAGCAATGAAATAACAGCCAGGTGATTGAATCAGCGATAATACCACAGACATGAGAAAACACAATGTAAAATAGGGAGCTTTTTATGGCACGACACTACAGCGTGAGTGGAAGCTCCATTTACACATCTCGGCGAAATTTAAGTGTCACTGCTACTCTCATTGAACAACTCTGGCAAAACTGCATGTGTCGCCATTGAATACATAAAGTCCTTTGAAATAATATTATTTAAAAGCACACTCGAAAAAAACATTATGCGCAGTTTGCAATGGTACAGTCCAATGTGTGCAATTAATAAACGAAAGCATTCCTAGCACGGTGCAGTGGCACGTTGGAAGGTGTAAAGGTGTGTTACTATATTTTTTTCTTTGTAGAGGTTCATTACTGGAGCAGATCGAAGTATGCTTGAAATGCCAAAAATAAACAAATAAACCCAATCCAGTGCCCACAAAATGCCTAATGCTCTGCGACCGAACAACGCCCGAAAGAAATTCAGAAAAGTTATTTTCGTGGCGAAAGTCATCGGCAACATTTTTTGTGCATTTGACGTGCGCATCTCAGACAGCTGTAGCTACATCGTTATTCCACTTCCAGGCACTGAACGGCTGCGCACTGTGCGCATTTGTAACATGGAATAAGCAGGCCATGTTTTGCTGACCTAGGAACTATACCATTTACACACACATACATACAAACACAAGCACGATAAACTAAACGCCTAGCACCACTGCTACTTGGAAGCATACGTCGTTCCAACAGAGTGCTTTCCACGCATTGGTTCCATTCATAGCAATAGTGAGGGCAAATATACCATGGAATAAAAAACATGCAACTATACTACCTATCGCAAATTCTTCGCTGCGGAGAAGTTATAAGCGCGAAGCGACGGTTTCCAAGGCTGTGTCACTGGCTCGCGGTCACGTGAAAACAGCGCACTTGCAGAAGCCGTTGCGACGAACTCGAACTTCTGCTGCACTCCGAATAAGTGGTGAGAAAACATCCACCAGCATTTACAGCACTTCACGCACCCCACCAAAACATTTTGAAAGAAAATTTCAAGGTCTGTACACACACTCGTTAGCAATCCCGCCAGGTCGCTCTTTATTCCGCATTGTTTCCGGCGTTTTCACGACGTGGTGCAAAGCGCAATACGTCTTCCGATATCTTCAGGACAACTTCATCCGCTTCAGAAGATATTTCGAAGCACACAAGTCGCACACCAATTTTTTAGCAGATTCAGAGAACCACAGCTCGAAAAGGCCACGCAAGGGCAACACGAAAGGCAACGTTACTAGACAAAAAACTACGCCCGAAATGCAACCCAGCAACAAGAAGAAAATGGCGCCGCATCCTGCCGCAGCTGTCGACTTCGAGTAATGGACTGGATTGGCTTCAACTGGCTTTCTTTGCCGCGGCACCGGGCTGGAGTTTCCGTTTCCTTCGGAGCCGGTTACTCCTGGGAGCGAAAATTCCTTTTGCGCGGCACGGCTCATAATTAGGAGCCGTGATAGCATACCATTGGGCTTCTTTCCTGTAGCGGCCGCCAGTCTCAACTACATATTTCCTATGCTGGAAAGGAATGTGCTCTGTGTGGCCATTATAAGCAGCCCCACTATAGCTTCTCGGGCTTACTTGAGGGAATTGTCAGTGTTCGCTTCGCGTCTAGCCATAGATGTGCTTGACAAGCCTGTGGCCATTTCTTTCACCCATTACCTTGGCAGCGATGTACTTAATGTGCTTGATCCCTACACAATAAGTCTTGAGAACTACACTGCATGTTTTCGCTTGGGGCCGGGGCGTGCTGGGACGACGCGGGAATCTGCGTGGGCATGGACCTTAATTTGCAAAACCCTCAAAGCCAGCTTTTCTTCGCAGTGGAAGGGATCTTTACTATTTAAGCCAAACCTGTTTTAGAGCCAGATCGGGTGCAGCGCTGGAGAAATGTATTGCCAAAATATGTCGCGCGCCTTTCGTGCACGCATTTCTGGCTTGTGTTGTTGCGGCGATAAAGGGATCAGGCGAAGCTCTGCCAAGATATTTATGCGCAGGTGAAATGTACCCTCAACCCGTTGCAATCGCGAAAGAATGGCTAAACGCAGCTTTGCCAGTCCTCAGCGCTGCACCGAACTGTTGCTCCTAGGACGGGCCGCCAAACCGTGGTAGAAGTGTTTTTGCTATGCAGGAAACGTGACTTTCGAAGTTTTGAAACTGCTCTCCTGATACTACACCGAATTACTGTCCTGCAGTGCATCATGTGCATGGTCGGCAAACACCGTTTATGGTAGCACACGTGCGCAATGTATATGCTATACACAGGACGTTACGGGAAAAATTAAGGTCCAGTTTTTCGCCGAAGGAGAAATAGGAAATAACTTATGCAGACACAAATCAACGCGAGCTCGAAAAATGGTGAATGCAGTAACTTCGGCGGTGAACAAGGCTACCCATATTCGCGCTCGTTAGTCAGTAGTGAGAGCGGATCATATTTCGCCTTTCATCAAGTAAAAAAATTTGTTTACAGAAGTTTGTATGCTTTGTTAATCCTGTTTTCGGAGATTTCAAGCGATCGCAATTGCAATGAGGTTGTTTTTTACTCAATAGAAGAAACGAATACATATATGAGCCACTGAGTCCTGCCCAATTCTTTCTCGAGATCACTGGTTGATTCAGCGGTGCCTTTTAAAATGTAATGCTGTATGTTTGCATTGAAATATTTCTAGCGTGCACAGGTGCAATTTGGTTTAAATCCTACCGAGTTTTTACCGCGAACGGAGGGAACTGATACAGTGAAGACAGTGAACAATCTCTTTAAAATTTGGCTTATAAAGACGTTTTACCAAGAGAATTCAATAGATGACTGCGAATGGAGCGAATTCATTCAGTGAAGGCACGAAACAAGGTTTCTAAAACAGACTCACTATCAAGTCTTACGGAGACAATTCTATTGAATTTGTTTTGAGTGCGAACAGAGTGGGTTGATATAGCGAAGGGACAAAAGAAGCTCTACAAATTTTGACTAATTATAAAGTCTTACGGAGGCAATTCTATTGAAATTGATTTGACTCCAAACAGAAAAGAGTTTATATAGCAAAGGAATGAAACAAGCTCTATAAAATTAGTCTAATTTTGATGTCTTAGCGAGCATGTTCTATATAATCTGTTTTGACTCAGAACAGATAGAGTTCATAAAAAAGGCAAAAAGCAAGCTATACAAAATTCGACTCATTATAAGGTATTACAGAGGAACTTCTATTGAATTTGTTTCGACTGCGAACGGAGCGAGTTCATATAGCGAAGGCGCAAGACAAGCTCTGGAAAACGAGGATCATTTTAAAGTCTTGCGGAGCTTATTCTGTAGAATCTGTTTTGACTCAGAACAAAGAGCGTTTCTATAGCAAAGGCGCAAAACAAGTTCGATAAAATTCTACTCATTATGATGTCTTACAGAGGAAATTCTATAGAATTTGTTTTGAGTGCGAACGGAGCGAGGTCGTATAGTGAAGGCACAAAACAAGTTTTATAAAATCTCACTCATTTTAATGTCTAGCAGAGGCAATTTTATAGAATTTTTTTGACTGCGAACGGAGCGAATTGGTATAGTGAAGGCACAAAACACGTTCTATAAAATTTGGCTCACTATGAACTCTTATTGAGCCAATTCTATGGAACCCCTGTTGACTGCGTACAGAGCTAGATTTCTTCGTTAGGTCTCGTAATGATTAAATAGAATACTTAATGAGCTGGCTCGATAGGCAGCAAGTACCTATAGAGATCCTATAAAACCATTAGGCTCCTGAAACAAGTTCAAAAGAAACTCGATATTCATTTTTGTAAGAAAATGCCCAGCCGTTCGTCCTTCACACACTTCGGTCGCCCCCATAAATCCAGGGTGAGCGGTTTGAGGACGTTGAGGACTGGTTGGCCAGCTTTGACCATGTGGCGGTCTTCAAAGAGTGGGACAGCGAGCGCAAATTACGGAACGTGTACTTCGCACCGCAGGACTCGGCCAAGACATGGTACGAGAACCATGGAGCTTCCTTCACTAACTGAGTGATTTTTCGCCGAGAGCTTTTAGCCACGTTCAGCACCAGCGAACGAAAAGAGAAGGTTGAAATCGCCTTGAAATCGAGGTCGCAGCAGCCGAACGAGTGCATCGCCATGTTCATCGAGGGCATGACGCGACTCTTCAATCGCGCCGACCCTGCTATGCCCGAGGACAAGAAGGTACGCCAGTTAATGCGCAGCATAAATGAGAAATTGTTTGCCGGACAGGTACGTGACCCACCAAGAACGGTGGCCGACTTTGCCAAGGAGAGAACGGGGCGCACACTACGGCCGCCAGGCTAGTGTAGAAGCCGCTCACCACTGTATGCCCACGTCGCTACCCACTGAGGACAAACTTCGCTTCGAAGCTCCACAGGCCAGCGTCGCTGCCATACCGGACGTGGTCAGAGATGAAGTCCGGCGAGCTGTTCAGTCGCCACCAGCTCCGCAGCCAGCGCCCTATGTGATGACGTACAGTCAGGTGCTACAAAGTCGTTTTGGGCCAGTGAGACAAGCCTTTCTTCTCGTCACTCCTGTGCATTCACTGCGGTACCTAAGTGCAGCTGTACCCGTCGTACCGCAGGAGCCCCTGTGCACCATCAGCAAAGCGCGCGTCTGGCGTACGCCAAACAATAGGCCGCTCTACTACCACTGCGAGGAGCCCGGCCACATCCTCCGCTACTGCCCCTACCGCAGAATGGGCTTAAGGGGGTTTCCACCTGACACACCTCGACCACGCTACGGAGAACAGCCGTGGGATATCGAGCAGTATCTGTCCGATAACGTGCAGTCAACGACCTCGCGGCGACGCCAGTCCCGTTCGCCATCCCCAAGGCGGTTTTCGTCGCCAAGCCGCCCGTCTTTTTCTAGCCAGTTCAGAGGCGCGTCCCCACATCGGGAAAACTGAAGACGGCATCCTTCGGGGGTAGGGCCGCCGCTATTGGATCAAGTCAAGAGCCTCCACCCAACGATCCGCGGCTACGATCCGACCGACGACTACTCGACCTCACGATCTCAACGACAACGACACGCTATGACAGACTGGGCTCTGCCGAAATCGATGATTGACTGCTACGATCCGACCGACGGCATCCTCACCCGACGACTTCAACGTCAACGACGTGCTGTGACCGACAGGTGTCTGCCGAAATCCCACTAATCGCTGATAATTGCGATGTGACCGCACTTGTTAATACCAGCGCTGATTATTCTGTAATAAGCAGTAGGTTAGCCACGGCCCTCAGAAAGTTTTTGATCCCTTGGTCTGTTCTAAAGATCCGCACCACCGTCGGCCATGTGGCTACGCCGATAGGCGTCTTCAAGTCACTAATACAGATGCGCGGTGCAACTTTCGCTGGTTTCTTTGCTGTGCTGCCCGAGTGCTCCAATGACCTGATACTCGGTATGAATTTCCTTCGGTTGTACAGTGCTGTCATCAACCTTCAGGAGCTGGTCATGTCATTTTCCACTCAACCCCCTGTTGACGGCGATCCCGAGCCACGCGGGACTAAGCTACGCGTCTTTGTCGACCCCGTGTTGATCCCGTCAAGAGCTAGCATGTTTGTTACCGTAGGTTGCGATAACGCACAGGAACTCGTTGCGTACGCAGGGCTGGTTTACTTATACGCGCAAGACGCTGTTGGGACGCGCAAGGCAACAGGCAGCTCGAGAAATAAAGACGAGAAAACATCTAGCCTCGAGATGGATCAAGGCTTGCCAACTGCCATGTAATACAGCTTAGCCGCGATACGGTGACACTAGAGAAGTTAGTAGCGTGGCAATATGTTCCAGTACGATTACATTTGCCTCTTCTACGCCTTGACTCCGCAATGCCTGCATAACTGTTGAGGTTTTGACTGCGTCGAATACTTTTTCGTATTCTATGGTCTATATATACCAGGTGTTTATGGGAAGCCCGTAACTTTTTAAAAATATGCTCTTTTAGGTAAAAGATATATTTTACTGCTTACAAACTGCAGCGTTGGCAGTCGCCAGAAATAAGGTGACGCATGTGAACTGTTGCCTAGTCAACTTACTTTTAATAATTAACTTTTTAACTATTACAGCTATTACAAAGACCGCAACTTGCAATCGCAGATTGGTAGCTGGTCGTTAGAAATAGGCATATCACTTTTTAGGATTTTGAAAAACGATTACACTGGGTGCTGTGGCTCAACAGGTTTTCGGAACATCGTGTGATAATCGAGCGTCGGCAGTGAGCAAAGAGCGAGTGGCCGTGACTCCGTAGTGCACGTGCCACGCGACATTCACTGTCCCGCCTCGTCTGGAGCAGCGAGCTGCGACAAAAACTGCCGCGCGGGCGAGGCAGGGAAGGTCACTTGGTAAAGTTACATCACCCAGATAAGGCAAGCGCGCACAGCCGAAGGCGCGAAAACATAACTATACAGGGTGTTTCACCTAAAGCTTTACACAATTTTTAAAAATAGGTTTTTTGAGTTACCAGAGCGTTTTTTCGCCAGAGCATTGTAAGGTGTGTAGTACATCAGAATACAACTAAGATGTAATAAATATAACAGGTTGGTTAAGTAATAATAAATAGTTAACTTTTAGCTATTACTGTTTGACTCCTTGATTATTGAGAGGGGTGTAGCCCACCGTAAGTAATATCCACATCAGTTTTTAGAATCTCGAAAAATCGCCTACCATGGGCGCAGTGCGCCATCAAATTCTGCCTTCATTGCGCCAAAATACTGGCGCTTTCGAGAAGCTTACAGGCAAAGCATCCTCTCCAGTGCACGTAACTCACGAAATAGCCAAAATTTGTTGGGTCACCGCAACGAGGGTAACGGCGTTTTCAGAATTCTAAAAACTGATATGAATATTTCTTATGGTGGCTACGGCATCTCAATGATTAAGGATCCTAACAGTAATAGCTAAAAAGTTAACTATACAATAGTAGTTAACCCGCCGGCTTGTTAGCACATCTTAGCTGCATTCTGATGTACTACACCAATGACAATGCTATGCCGAAAAAAGAGCTCTTCTAACTCATAAAGCATATTTTTAAATATTGTATAAAGTCTTGGGTTAAAAACCCTGCATACTGAGAAAGAGTGGGCAGGCTGCGCTCTACAAAAGTCACTTTAGCGCTCTACGATATGCACCTGCGCAGACTGGATCCGAGGAATTGAAGGTATCAGGTGACTTTGTTACAAGAATGCTGTCGCGATGGAAAGAAATACCAATACGCAGCGCGCGGCTTGCGGCACAGTCGGCGCAGCCCCGTGTCTGCAAGTTCCTAGCGCCATTTTCACGATTATCTTGAGCGATAGCGCAAGCGTATAATTTTCTACCACACGGGTGCATTTTGCGTTTCACTTCCATCGAAGTGCTGCGGCTAAACAATAATGTGTGCGACACACGTGTTCGCACTGTTTTAACGGCAGCCACGAGATGCACAGGAGTTGATTTATTTTCCAAAATTTCTGTCATGCACCGCGCGGTGCTGAAGGGCAGCGGCGAAGTGCTTAATTTTTCGTAAAAAAAAATGTATATGAAAAAACTAATGCGTGCGCCGGGGCGCTGAGTAGCGGGGAGGACTCTGCGTAGATTTTTGTTACTAATGCTGTGCCTACGTGCATATGCAATTATCGCGCCGCCGCTCAAGTAAAAGACTCCTCTCTCTCAGTCGTCTCATGGCCTTCTCCCACGGCGATGCTCAAGCTAGTGACTTGTGCACGTTAGCGCCACGATCGGCTTTGGGACTGCTCCACAGTGGGAAACAGATGACACACCTATGTTCAGAGAGCAGCGGAGGTGAGATTGAGTGAAAAATCGTCTCCCATTTCCATGTGCCTGCTTTTTGCGAAATAAGGCACAGGCTTCAGTTTCGATTTCATTCTTGCGACGAGTTCTCAATTAAGTTTACACGCAGATGTGCCACAAAAAGAGCAAAAATTGGCTTCATAGCCGCATGTAGCAGGAATTTTAATTTGTGGAAATGGGGTAGAAGTTACACCACCGCCAAGACGTTTGCGCCGGCGTAAGAGTTATATCGCGCCGAAGCCAACGAATCATCTAGAGAAATGCACGATGCGGGCCCCGCTAGACATGGGACAAGTTTTCCGCACATTCGTCGAGTGGACACGGAACCGTTGAGGGCCAGTAGCCATCGATATACTAGGCGCGAAATGGCAAGCGGGCTTCTCAGTATCTGTTGTAGAGAAATTTCAGTTCGTAAAAAAGATATAGTAAACACGTGGACTTCTAATGGCGCTTCCGAGGAGAGCAAAAATCCGTTTGTTATATCCAATATTAAATTATAAAGTCTCATTATAGGGAAGTTTGATTGTATTTTGTATAGCCTATTTTCTTGCAGAAAACTCAATCGATGTCTACTTTCAACAAATCAGTACTGAGAAAATAGGTACGTAAGCTATTGCTGTTGTAGTACAAAAATTACCGAGAATTACTGATGCCATTGACTAAAGCTATAATGCACAAGAAACTTCCTTATTCAACACAGAAACATTTTTCTACCACAAATAGCCACGCAGCCTTATGTTTTCTGCTATCCGAAAGGACGCTTCTTACCGCAGCCGCGTTTTAAACATGCGACTGATCAAGCAGTCTCCGCAGAATTTTAGAGCAAAAACTCTACCCCCTTTAGAAGAACGTCAGTTTGGGCTAGATGGTGCATTATTTGAGACAGAAATGGTAATAGCGCTGCAATTTCAGTCAGTCTTTCTTGTGTACGTCTAATTGCAGCGCTATTACCATTTCTGTCTCTACCCCCTACAAAGCTCAAGGTCAAGTGGCTATGAAATTTGACTTTGAAACCAGGAGGAGCGGAAGCCTTGTCTCAGACGTCATGGCACGCGACTCGCCACCGCTGCGCGCTTTGAGTGGTGTTGGTTGAGCCGACGGCACTTGTTTGCCTCGAAACCATCAACTCACGTGACTCTACACCACAGCTGCGTATGCGAAGCCGACGGCACTCTCGCAACTGCCGGAAATCACGTGCCACGCCGTTCACTATATAACACCGTGCGCTTACCTTCACACAAAGCCTTGGATGGGTAACGTGCTGGAACTAGTGCTTCGATGATGTATCATCGTCGTCAAGCGGAATCATGATTTTTAAAATATAGAAACGCGTCAGATTGGATAACCATGCTTAACACAGCTTTCGCTACACTGTAAAAAAAATGCTCCGCAGTACGGAGAAACCCGCAGGTAATGCGTTGCCGGAGGGTTTTCCGCAGAATGAGGTACGGACTAAATGTCAGAAACAGAGACTCCGTATGACGACTGTCACATTCTTGGTAACGGAAAGTTACGCCATGCTATGCACTAGACCGAAATCATTTTTTCACTACGAATGCTTCTGCTTTGTTCTTATTGGAGTTTGCACAATGTGTATGCATACGTCCTCCGTTCATCTGTATTGTAATTATGTACTTTCTGTAGTACATGAACATGCGTCTTTGTATAGCTTCTGCCCACAATGCTCACTGCAGATATAGCCGTCCAGGTGCCGAAGAAATAAGTATTATGTACAAAGCTTTCCTCTACGCATATTATGTATTGCATACGTACAAAGAATGCAGCTTAGAATGAAAGAGTGGTAAGTGTTTGGGTGAGTACAAGTACATACGTCTTATTTTCATGGCAAACTACACAGATTGTACATCTGCACATTTATTTATTTATTTATTTATTTATTCACGTTGCCTCACAGGCTCCAAGCATGGAGTATTGTGTGAGGGGGGGATTACATAAATAGGGGTAATAACAGGAGCATAAATGACACGATTATATAATGCTGATTGACTGTTAGTACTCATTCAACAGTAAGAACATCATTATACAATAGTTATTGACGCGTCAGTAATTAGAAAAAATGGCTGTTATTTCGGTCCTAAAAGAAGCTGGATCACGAATATTGACGATGTGTTCCGGAAGACCATTCCAGTGAACAATAGCCTGCGGCAAAGCGGATGAATTGAATGCAACGGTTTTACCTGAAAGGCGTTTGAAGCTGAGATGGTTGTTTAAACGGCGCGAGGTGCGGTGAGGTTGGGCAAGAGGGAGAGTCGAAAGATTAGTGCTATAGACTATCTGGTGAAATAAACAGATTAGGGCAATTAATCTTCGTGATTGCAAGGTACAAAGAGAGAGCGATAATTTAATGTTTGTGACGCTTGAGTGACGGTCATAGTTTCTGGAGATGAAACGCGCAGCACGATTTTGGACTGATTCAAGGGAGTTAATTAAATAAGCCTGGTGAGGTGACCAAATGGATGATGCATACTCGAGTTGCGGACGAACAAATGTTTGATAGGCGAGCTTACGGGTAGTAGCAGGAGTTCCATGAAGATTCCGTTTTAGGTATATAAGGTCCGGGATGCTTTAGCTGTTATTTTCTGTATATGAGTGGACCAGGACAAGTTACATGAAAAATGGACACCGAGGTATTTGTAAGAAGACACCTGAGAGACTAAGCTGTTATCGAGCATGTAATTGAACGAAGAGTTAGATTTTTTGCGGCTGAATGTCATTAACTTGCATTTTTCAGTGTTAAGTGACATTTGCCATGATGAACACCAAGCGGTTACATGATCGAGGTCCCTTTGAAGTGCAAGAAGGTCTGCAGGTGATCGGATTTTGCGGTAAATTATGCAGTCATCTGCGAACAAGCGAATGGTTGATGTAATGTTAGATGGCAGATCATTAATGTAAATCAGGAACAGCAACGGGCCAGGACGCTTCCTTGAGGAACACCAGATAGAACATCGCTAAACGGAGATGAGTGGCTGTTAACAACCGTGAACTGTTTACGAAAAGACAAGAAATTCCTTAGCCATGAGGTTGTTAGTGAGTCTAGGTTGAGGGAAGTAATTTTACCTATTAAGCGTGAGTGCGCAACGCGGTCGAATGCTTTTGAGAAATCTAAGAATATGCAGTCTGTTTGGAAGTTCTCGTCCATGTTGTGTAGTAGCTCGTTAGTAAATTCCAGTAGTTGAGTCTCACAAGAGAAGCCTTTCCTGAACCCGTGCTGGTTAGAAAAAAAGAAATTATTACTATCTAGATGCTGCGCCACTGCTGATACGATGATGTGTTCGAGGATCTTACATGGGACAGGTGTCAATGATATGGGGCGATAATTTTGCGCGTTCGTTTTATCACCTGATTTGAAGATGGGGATAATTTTACCAATTTTCCAATCCCTTGGAATTTCACCAGTTGATAGCGACTGACGAAATATATGGAAGAGAATATTGCTTGAATGGATCACTGTGCTTTTGAGAATTTTTGTATTAATATCATCAATGCCAGCAGAAGTCGAAATCTTAAGATTGTTTATTAATGCTGCAATACCGGAGACACTTATTTCTATGGGACTCATGTACTGGTAATCGGCATCTACTAATGGTGGAGTAGTGGAATGGTCTTCCTGTGTGAACACTGAAGAAAAATAATTATTAAATATAAGTGGGCATTCTTCTTCTATAACTGGAGCACCAGTGTTATCCAACAACGAAACAAGAACCGGAGTGTCAATAGGTGATATCGTTTTCCAAAATTTTTTAGGGTTGTGTGTCATAAGGGATTGAAGGTCATGGGAATAATATTTAAGCTTTGCTTTGCGGATGGCACTACAATATGTTTTTTCGGCGGTTTTGTGTTTCTGCCATGAAGCCGGAGTGCCAAGGCGTTTGGCAGCTTTGAATAGTCGCCTTTTCTTGTTTTTAATGCATGTAACATCCTGTTGAACCATGGTTTAGACGCGTTCGTGCGGAGGGTGAACAGTGGTATATGACGGTGTACTAATTCCAGTAAACTATTTTTGAACAAAACCCAGTTATCGTTGGCCGAACGCTGAGAAAAAGTCGGAAGATATGTGTCACAAAAGGATTGTAACCCGATATTAATGGCATTGTAGTCAGCGCGGTTATAATCAAAAATACGTTTATGTGTTTGTGCACGTGCGCATGAAGGCATGGAAATCGTGAAATTAAGCAGTTCGTGATCACTGAAGCCATCAGAATAAGAGATAGGGCTTATATTGTCTGGGACTGACGAGAAGACGAGGTCAAGCTTATTGTTTCCTCGGGTAGGTTTTTCGACTAATTTGACCAAAGAGAAATCGAGAGTTAGTTGAACAAAATTAGTGCCATCACGTGTTCTCGAACTTAAGCTCGGCCAGTCAATTTCGGGAAAGTTGAAGTCACCAAGTAGACAAATACTTGCTTTTGGAAATTTAGCTTTTGCTTCAGTTAGGTTATCATGTAGATCAGAGACGAATGATTGCGGACTATCTGGTGGTCTGTAACAAACTCCAAGAAGATGCTTGGAAGATGGCGATGTGATGCAAACCCACAAAATTTCTAATTTACTAGGAATATCAACGGGAAAAGAAGTTATATGCTTTTTAGCAGCAATCAACACCCCTCCTCCCCTTCTGTCGCTCCTATCGTTTCTGTAGATAGTGAAACTGTCCATATCAGGCAAGACTTCATCGTTCCTAATATCTTTATGGAGCCACGTTTCGGTTAGTATTAAAATGTCGCATTCACAATTGTCAAGGTATGAACAAAGTTCGATGCGCTTAGGAAGAATGCTGCGTATGTTAGTGAAAAGTAAGGAGAGCTGCGATTGCGCGGTGTTATTGCGGTAAGATGTTTGCTCTTTCCTGATGACACGTGTAGCCGAGCAACACCTTACCTATGCGGAAGATAGTTTTACGGTGTCAGTAGCAGCGTCGTACACGTAAACACTATCGTTTATTCTCAGCTTATCGACATTTAGCTTGTACGGAACTTTTTGTGGTTTGGCAAATTCGATCAACTTCTTTCTAGCCAGTCGTGTCTGAAAGGAAAAATCTTCGCGCACAGCATAGTTAGTTCCTTTCAGCTTGATGCCGTTCCCAATGATCTGTTGTTTGTCCTTAAACAATGTGAATTTTACCATCACTGGCCTGCACTTTTCCGGGTCGTATTTACCAATGCGGTGTGCCCGTTCTATTTGCGATGAATCTACTGTAATGTCCAATTCCTTCTTGCACAGGTCAATCACTTTTGTTTCAGCACTTGGCCATGTCTCAGATATGTCATCGGAAAGGCCGAAAAAAAGCAAGTTGCAGCGTCTCAGCCTGTTTTCCGCGTCATTACAACGCGATTCAATAATTCTGAGCTGGTCAGAGATGACGCTGGAAACTGCACCAGGAGAATCAGCCGAAGACGCAGCGGGATTGTTTTTTAGATCTGAAACGTCCACTTCAACACTGCGAAGTCTAGAAGACAACTGCTTCAGTTCAATGTCTACTGACGCTTGCCACTGCTTCAACTCTCTCAAATCACTTCGAATTCCATCTTGGCCGGATTCGATCCTTTGTACAGTCTCCAGCACAGTAGCCAGGAAGTCATTAGAATCAGGTCCGGGGTTTGTTTCCACATCCCCGGAAAGAATTAGGAATAAACTACTTAAGCAATGTTGCACAGTTTCCTCGCATGCTTCTAGGGCAAATAACCACTCTCTGGGGCACGGATCCATCTGAAAAACATAAAAAAATCATTTATTAGTCACACAACACCAAATATAAATTTCACAAATACATTTCAACCATACGCTATTGAACAATCGGCTTTCGTAGAAGCTTGCAAAAGCCATTCAATGAGAACAAACCTGTTAAAAATTTATTGCCCAAAATTCATTTCTCATAACAGTAAACAGTAAAAACCACAGGTCCAAAAAGAAGCAGACAAAATGCGCTTTCCCAGGCGGCACTGTGAGCATGAAAGTCTTTACGGTTGTCTATCATTTTGTGCAACTAGAAAGTAGCTCAGGATGGGCGCCAGATACAATTCAATGCAGGTGCCTTTCTGTACATAGTACTCAATGCACAACTTAGCGAGCAAGGAACATTGGTAACATCTGAAAAAGGTCGGACGTTTGCCGAATTTATCGTCCATCCAATTTGTTATAGGCAATACAAGATGAAGCGAAAGTCCCGCACCCAGTTTATATCCAGTTCCCGGGCCGAAAAACGCAGTAACATTGACGAATTCACTTCGAAGCGAGAGGCTCTACATCAGAGCGCGCCGCCATGTTGGCTGTCGAGCATCTGCTGCGTACACTATGTGCTATATGTTTGACGTCACCGTCTGGTTCCTTCGACCCTTTTCGCTGCATCCGAACCGCCACTTCCGCTTCTGGCGTTTCAAACAATCAGGTGTGCCCGTTGCGGCAGATTATGACGCTTTTTATTATGACACAAACTTGGAATACGGCCCCAGGAAGCGCACTTCCCCTACACCGCATGTTTTCACTCATAGTTTTCATTATCTCAGCATGTGCAAGGAAATGTACAAATATCTGATGTCAGTGAAAATGCGGTCACACGTACCGGTTGCAGCTCACTAAGGCATTCCAATATCTCTACAGTGTGCCTCACGAGGAACGGATGCTCAAGTTTTCAAAAAAAGGCTCTTTGCAGAAATTTAACCAAAGGCCGTTGACATGTGAATCTTTTCAAAATGATGACCCAGAAAGACGAAGTGTCCTCATGTGTCTGATGCAAAAGAAGGATGAAGGCATGAGTCTTTCTGCTTCTTGAACAGCTGTCATACGTTTTTTTACTGGTACTGCTTGGCGCAGCTTCAGACTCCTCCTTGACATTTTGTGAAATAATTATATATCTGCGAAAGATCTCGCTAGCAAACATTTTGGCAATAATGGAGAAGCAAAAAGACCCATGTCCTAGGCCTTTTTTTGTGACACTAAAGGAAGGCTCGCCTTTTAGGGTCATTGATTACGAAGAGGTCCAATTGGCAACAAACTCTGAGAGAATTTCTGCAAGGGCTCTGTGTTTTGATGCCTAAGAATTTCTCATGAGGTGCCCTGTAAATATATCACAACACTGCAGTGAGCTGTTACCGGCGCTGTGAGTGCACTGTCACTTGACATCAATGGTATGTACTTTTCCTCGCCACATGCAGCAATGATGTATATGTCAAGCGAAAGCATAAAAGATTTCTAAGTGCAATTCCAGATTGCTTGCGGAGGAAAGCACAAGTCTGAACTAAGAACGAAAACCACGCAAAGGACGATACACAGGGAAGAAGTAGACAGGACGAGCGTGGACTTGCAACTGTTTATTGAAACACATCTTCCTTCCATCACCAACCCTACGCATGCGCAACAAGCAAACTCTATCTTATCGAGTTCAAGAACTTAAGCTCCTTCTTGTACAGATAGACCGAAGCCTCGCTTACACACTTCTCGGGCCCATATCTATCAATCGGCCAGGCTTCGATGACCTCACGTGTTTTCTGGTCTTTGGCCCTTCCGATTATCTTTGTACGCTCAAAGAGTGGCGTGCATTTATTGTCACAAGAAAGACAGTGTTTGGGCAAATGCATGCCACTGTGAGAGCCCAACGAATTTTTGTGTTCTTGTAGGCGCTTATTAATGCAGCGTCCCGTTTGTCCCACGTAAACTGAGCCGCAACTAAGCGGGATTTCATACACTACTCCCATTCGACAGGACACAAACTTGATTTTGTGGTTTACACCACAGCCTGCTTTTGTTCTCGTTTCATTGTTAGTTAGCGCGCACAAACGGGACAGCTTACAAGGCGCCGAAAAGAAGATTTCCACACCGAATTTTCTTGCCACCCTCTTCAGGCCATGCGAGGTCTTATGTATATAGGGCAGTACTTCAAATTTCCGCCTCTCACGAATGCCAGATTCTCGAGCACTAGAAGTTGGGATGACGGTTTTCAACAGAGACCCGGCAGCGGCCTGCAGAAGCGACGAGGGAAACCCAGCACAACTTAGGCGTGCGACTTGAGCGGAAAAGCTGAGTGAAACCTTGTGAAAACAGGACTTCAGTAATGAGGACCTCGAGCAGGATGAAGCAATTCCTCTCTTAATAAGCTTAAAGTGACAGGAGTCATAGGGTAAAAAGGCCTTTTTTGTTCTAGGCATGTACATCCAACACAAGTGGTCCGGTTCACTGAAAAACAGTCTCAAGTCCAAGAACTGTAAGCAAGAATTCTCAGGCAATTCTACAGTAAAATTCAAACTGGGAGCCTTAGAATTAAAAGACGTTAAAACTTCATTAGTGACCTCTTGTGGGTTGTCATTGGGATTCATTTTTAAGAGTATTAAAAATTCGTCTACGTATCGGAAAACTCGAGCGATGCGGTCGTCAGTTAGCGCCCGTGAGAGTGAACAGTCAACTTCCGCTAAATATATTTCAGTGAGAACAGGTGCAACACTCGACCCTATACAAATGCCTCGTTTTTGCACATAGAATTTATCCTGAAAACTCACTAGCGTTGAGGAGAGGTACACATTCAACAGTTCCATGAAACCTTCTATCGAAATGCCGCCGGCATTTTGGAACCCCACAACCCCCAAACGCTCTATACAGTTGCTGACCGCCATGAGCAGTTCGTTGTGAGGAACCGAATAAAACAGCTCCTCAATGTCAACCGAGAAGCCATAATTAACACCTGGCATGCTCTCGTTGAAAATTTTCACAATGCCGTCCGAGCTGGTGGTCTTGTAGGGGTCTTCAGGCGACAGACTCTTCACGTGTCTTTGAAGGTATCGGCTAACAACTGCCTGCCAGGTTCCTCTCTCCGTTACGATTTCTCTAAAGGGGCATTCCAACTTATGACTCTTTGCACTAAAAAACACAGTGAGCACATGTACCTTGTTACTCATCACTTCATTCTTCATCCGCTCAAGCTTCAAATCATCTAAAAGCGCAACCACTTTGGCCTTCGCCTTCGTCGGCTTCACATCCGCAACTCGGAAGTTCTTGTTGATCGCTGTTAGTGCCTTCTCCCCGAATAGTTTCCGCGGTAGGACCACGAAGCCGCCTTCTATGTCGGACAAAAGAACCCGTAGCCCAGAATCACAAATTGAGCCAGCCACTCTTCTCAGCAGGGAAGTGCAGTCCTTCTTTTTCTGAGAGGTGTTGCTCACTGAATCAACTCCTTCCGAAAGGCAGCACCCTTTCTCTTCCCCTTCTACCTTGTCAGCGATCCTGTGAACCGAAGCCAAAAGCTCAGGCTTGCTGAGCGGTACTTCCAGGCTGAACTTAGGTCCCTTCCTGAGGACCCTTTCAGTGTCAGATGAAACAGTCGCCCCTCCAAGGTAGATAACAGGCACCTCACCTGTCTGCTTCATTGGCGCCTTAGGTAAGCTTTGTCGTCGCTTGTTCCAAAGGAACTCAGTGGTAGTCTCAGCCAGGTTCTGGTAGTCCTTGAATGTCCTCCTGCCGGCAGAGCCTGTCCCCTTCCAAGTGAAGCACACCAACCGCAGCCAGTCCCGTAGTAGTCGAACGTTTCTCCAACATTCGCTCCTTAAAATCTTAGCCATTCTTTTCCAGTGGCCTTCGGAGCAGCCCAGGAAGCCGAACAGTCCCACGACGCTGGGTGGACAGACCTGTTTCCTTAGGCAAAAGCCCAACAATCTTGCCTCGATCGTGGAAGCAGCGATAAAACTCGTGCACATCGTGCATTGATTCTCGAAGGAAAGATGACATAAAACAGAGCCCCATGTAGAAGAAATGAATTGAAGGAGTGTACGATGGGGGGCTAGTTGGTAATCCATGAACTAAGAACGAAAACCACGCAAAGGACGATACACAGGGAAGAAGTAGACAGGACGAGCGCGGACTTGCAACTGTTTATTGAAACACATCTTCCTTCCATCACCAACCCTACGCATGCGCAACAAGCAAACTCTATCTTATCGAGTTCAAGAACTTCAGCTCCTTCTTGTACAGATAGACCGAGGCCTCGCTTACACACTTCTCGGGCCCATATGTATCAATCTGCCAGGTTTCGATGACCTCACGTGTTTTCTGGTCTTTGGCCCTTCCGATTATCTTTGTACGCTCGAAGAGTGGCGTGCATTTATTGTCATAAGAAAGACAGTGTTTGGGCAAATGCATGCCGCTGTGAGAGCCCAACGAATTTTTGTGTTCTTGTAGGCGCTTGTAGGCGCTTGTAGGTTCTTGTAGGCTCTCACAGGGGCATGCATTTGCCCAAACACTGTCTTTCTTGTGACAATAAATGCACGCCACTCTTTGAGCGTACAAAGATAATCGGAACGGCCAAAGACCAGAAAACACGTGAGGTCATCGAAGCCTGGCAGATTGATAGATATGGGCCCGAGAAGTGTGTAAGCGAGGCTTCGGTCTATCTGTACAAGAAGGAGCTGAAGTTCATGAACTCGATAAGATAGAGTTTGCTTGTTGCGCATGCGTAGGGTTGGTGATGGAAGGAAGATGTGTTTCAATAAACAGTTGCAAGTCCGCGCTCGTCCTGTCTACTTCTTCCCTGTGTATCGTCCTTTGCGTGGTTTTCGTTCTTAGTTCATGGATTACCAACTAGCCCCCCATCGTACACTCCTTCAGCACAAGTCTGGCCATGCTCAGCTGTTACCTTTGCTTCTTGCTCGAGTTATACAGTGAGTACTACGTAATGACAGAAGGTGTCTCCACCAACTCATATTTAACACCCGTCTTGTGCGACCTCCATCTTGCATTACATGACAGGCAACTTTATAACACCCTTCATGCAAAGAGTGTCATCAGAGTCGGTGTGTTCTGTCAGATTCCTGGTCCTGTGGTTTGTGCTGAGTTTTCTACTCTTAAATTATTTACTGCCTTCATTCTCCACTCCATGAAGCCTGAATGTGCTACACTGGGCTGCTCCACGTGTCGTGGAGCAGCCCAGTGGCCATTTTTTTTTCATACATCGCAGGCACTCAGCTCGAAAGCCATGCTTACTATTTCACATCATTAATAATCATTAATAAGACACATCATTAATAACCAATTCTCACAGTGGTATCTGGTGCAAGAATATCTAAATACTAAATTTTTGCTTAAGTTTTCAGATACACTCTTAGATTAAAAACATAATTCGGCTATACAAGCAGAAACACAGCACCAAGGTACTCACCAATTGCCTGAAGCAGTGTACGCAAGTTCTCGTGCCATCATGAATACAGCACACTGTCCACGTCTTCATAATGCCATGTCACTCCAGCACTTCGGTAGCAAAATTTTCCTCTAAAAAAGAGTAGTTTTGTTTATGTTAGACTGATCATATTTAATTTTACTCTATACTATGTACTTCTCATTGTACTGCTCCAGACTAAAAATACCAATGATCATCACGCTTTGAATTATGTCATATATGATCACCAAATTTGGTGTAATTATGTTCCAAGAAATTTTGATTGAAAGAAAAACAAAATATTTCAGAAAATGTGGCACAAGGAAAAAGGACGCTAGCTAGATAACCTGGAAGAATGTTTTCAGTTGCATGCAGCCATCGGCACCATTGCACACAAAATGTACAATAAAGCGGGCTTTACCTTTCCGAATGAAATTTCATGCTGCAAAAATTTAAGTAAAAAAATTCAACCTTCCATTTTGCATAAAGGAAAGAAAATTACTCTGGTTTTTTCACAAGCCTCTGCAAGTATACAATTCAGTGAATCTACTCTGCAAGTACTTCAATATATCAGCACGAGACAGGGACGAGAAAGGAAACAAAACAGGCACTGACTCGCAACTGAAGTTTATTGAAGTGAACAGGGAGTATATAGAAAAGCCAAACACCACAAACTACACAATTACACATAAGCTACATCACAACATAAGTAAAATATTGCCCTTAACATTCCTCTCATCTAGACAGTCTAACCCGCTGCGTGTTAACGCTATGGGCAGCACACTCACACATTCGTCACCGAGTCATAAGAAGTGTCTAGCCTCGATAATTTTCTGGTTAATCTGCTCTGAATGTAGTGCCAAAATGCGTGTTGCCGAAAGGAATGGCTAGCAGCCTTCACATCACTTGTAACGTGCAGATAAGTTACAACGCCTACCAATATCCAAATACCTATTGTGCTTCTGTAGTCTTACACTGATACACATTCCAGTTTCACCAACATAAACCCAACCACATGATAATGGTATCCAACACACCACATACATTTTGCAAGGCACATATATGTTGCCACGTTTCACTCGACACATGAGCTTTTCCCTAACGGTATTCACAAAATTATTAACAATTTTACAGATTGTACACAACTTATTAGAGGCCGACAACACCATTTTTACGTCATACCTTCTGGCCAAAGTTTTCAAATTTTGCCACAATTTCTGTATGTACAGTAACACAGTCAGTCTTTTGGCATCTCACTGGCTGGCCCCGGCCTGATCGTGCCAGTCCCTGCGAAGGGGTTTCAGCTTTAACATGCTAAAGGGAAGAATGGCGTAGCATCAAGTAACGAGGACAGCAGGACAGCACACCCACGCACAAGTACCAACCCTGGAGCAGATACAGAATGCAAGAGTGCGTGCTTGACATTCAGCGTTGACAGTCAAGGAAACGAGGAAACACGGATTTGAACGCTAAAGATTGAACGAGCCCGATCCTTGGCTGCCAACGCTGAATGTCAAGTACGCGCCCTTGGATTCTGTATCCGCTCCAAGGTTGGCACTTGTGCGTGGGTGTGCTCTCCTGTTGTCCTCGTTACTTGATGCTGCGCCATTCTTACCTTTAGCATGTCTGACCAACTTGCCCAATCTTATATGCTCAGCTTTAACAATTTATCGCAAGCTCCTGCAATAGCATGGTTAAGAAATTATGCTTTCATTAGCCTTAAAATCTTCTTGGAAACCAGTTGTCACGCTGTGAAAGCATGGCTTCACCAATACCGAGCTTAGACTTGACGACGCAATGCTATCTTTCACTAGCTTAGAGTCGTTCGACCAACAGTCAAGTAGCTGCTTAACACTCCTGGGTGAATATCGCTAGCACACATGGCGTGTGCAGAACATCAAGGTAAGATTCAGAAACCGCAGCTCTTTTTGTTGGGACATTTTCTCCAAGGTAAACTTAAGACAAAGGCCTTGCTCCTTAAACAACTTCAAAATATGTACAGGTCCCACACTATCGCAACCTTTGTCAAAGACCAGAAAATCATACACGTAGCGGAAGATTTCCCCCCAGCCCATGCAATTTCTTGGCAATCATTCCATTCACCCTGCTTAAGAGAATATTGCTTAGCCCAGGGGCAACCTTGGAATCGATACATATAGCAGACTTTTGGACATATGCCGCACTGTCATACTCCACAAACATGCTCTTCACTTCATATACATATAAAAGGAGGCAAGTGCCAAAAAAGACTTATGTTACACGCCCGTTCCTAAGCAAAAGCTCATCGTTGTGCTCTGATGTGCACATTCATAAGCTTTTCACGAGATCTTCATTCGGGATAGAATAAAATAGTTCTACATCGACACTAATCACAAGACAATCCGCTGGATTGTCATTCATAAGATACTCAACCACACTGCGAAGGAGACAGATGCTTTTGCAAATAACCAGAGACAATTTTGCATCAACCCTTTTCTGAAATTTATCTGAAGAGCAAATTATTGAATAGCATTTATTTGAAGAGCATGTTTGTAGAGCAGCGCAGTGCGGTATGTGTTCTAAAGTCTCGAAAATGTAGTGGTTCGAAGGTTGGCCTTGTGCTAAGCGATATTATCTTGAGTAGGGTGGATAGAATAATTGTCCAGAACGTGCATGGGCTGGGGGAAAATCTTTTGCTACGTCGATGATTTTCTGGTCTTTTATAAAGGTTGTGATAGTTCGGGACCTGTACATATTCTCAAGTTGTTTAAGGAGCAAGGCCTTTATCTCAGGTTTACTTGGGAGCAAATGTTCCAAGAAAAAGAGCTGTGGTTTCTAGACCGTACCTTGATGTTCTGCACACTTCATGTGTGCTGGCGAGTGTTAAGCTGCTACCTGGCTACATGTCGACCATTCGAAGCTAGTGAAAGATAGCATTGCACTTTCTTGCGTGGGCTCAGAATTGATGAAATTACGCTTTCACAGCATGACGACTAGTTTCGAAGAGCAGATTTTAAGGTTAACGAACGCAGGATTTCCCAACCTTGTTACTGCAAGAGCATATGATAAATTGTTAAAGAAGCTGAGACAGTTTCGTGGTGACCGGCGCAATCAGGCTGGGGCCAGCCAGCGAGATGCCAAAAGACCAGTTGTGTTACCGTATGTACATAGATTGTCGCACAATTTGAAAAATGTGGCCAGAAGGTATGATGTAAAAATGGCTTTCTCGGCCACTAATAAGTTGTCTAAAGTATGTAAAATTTTAAGAATAATTCTGTGAATGTGGCTTGAGAAAGGTACACGTGTAGAGTGAAATGTATATGTCCCTTGTAAAGTGATAGTGGTATCAGATATTATTATCTTGTGGTCTGGTTTGCGTAGGTGCAACTGGAAGGTATGAATGTAAGACAACAGGAACACAAGAGGGTAGGGGCTTGGCTAGGTGGTTGGGGTAACTCTGCTGTACACTGCACGGGATGTGAAGGCTGCTACCTTTTCCTTTCGGCAACACGCATTTTGGCAGTAAATTCAGAGAGATTAAATGGGAGATTATCGAGGCTAGACACATCTTATGACTGCGTGACGAATATGTGAGTGTGTTGTCTATCGTGTTAACACGCAATGAGTTGGACTATCTCGATCAGGGAAATGTTGAGGGCGATTTTTGACTCATTTTGTTCTGCATGCTTATCTGTAACTGCGTGGTTTATGATGTTGCGTGGCTTTTTATATATTCCCTGTTCACGTCAATAAACATTAGTCGTGAGTCAGCGCCTGTCTTGTCTTCTTTCTCATCTTTGTCTTTCGCGCTGGTAGATTCACCGCGATGGCTCACCTCTGCAGAAATCCAAGACATGACATTTTCCTCTTCACACTCGTGGTTCAGCGCATAATACGGCAAAGGCTTTTCATTTCCAAGGAAAATTCATGGCTCCATTTAACACTGCCTCCTGCTTACAAGACACAGAGCAGCATTCAATGTAGATTCTACCTGCGACGCAAAGAGCAAAGTTTTAGTTTGAGTGGACTAAACTAGGAAAGAAGCACAATAGATCTATAGCCGAATAACTGAACTGAAAGAAATAGAGGGTAGCGTAATAGTGAACACACTGATATATTGCAAGCAAGATATAGGCATGATATTTTGTAATATCCAACACTGCTACCATTGCCTCAGCCAACTACTTCATAAATAACAATAAATGCAGTATCGCAAAAATACTGATACCGTACTATTAGTGTTAATCGTAGCAGTGCAGGTTCCATGAAAAAAAAGGGCCCAGTGCTGACTGTCGTTCCCACAGCAGCCTTGTGACCAATGGCCGGTGTAAAGGAAAGAGGAGGAATGACTGAAAAGAGAAAGAGCCAGGGGGAAGGAAGATAGGTATAGAAGGGCTTAGGATATGATAAGCAAATAAGGTTGTTTAGACAGTGAGCACAAAATAAACATTACCACACAATTAAAGACATACAAGACCATCAATATATATCATTTTGCAAAGTGGCAAACTTGATGTCATTTAGCCCAAAATATGTTTTCAATAAAGTGATTATAATTTTTAATAGCATAACTGACCGAGTGAAACCAAAACAGGGATGAACAGAGAAGTTGTTAATATTCTGGCAGAAATTAAAAGAAGAAAATGGATCTGGCCAGGACATACAATGCAGAGAATGAATCACCAATAGTATCTTAGGGCAAAAGAATGAATTTGATGGATTTTAATGGCACAAGGGCATCTATGGCCAAAGAGTGCCTTAGCACAAGTTAATTTCGTCTACTCAAGGTGAGATCAAAGACCCATTTCCCAAGCATTTTATTCCAGATAAGCCGAGCACCACGCCAGGAAACAGCTTGCGTATTGTATCGCAACAAAATGAATTTCACCCTAAGAAAAATATAGCAGGAGATAGCTTATTATAAGCTGACTAGATAAGATTAGAAGATTTCTCAGGATAGTGTGGCATGCAGCTGGTGCAAGACACAGATAATTAAACTGGAAGAGGCAATTGTCCTGAGGTGAATGTAAACTTAGCAATGAGGATAATGAAATTCGCTACACTAGATCTGTTAAGAATCAGCTCAAGTTCCATGCTTCAAGAAGATGCAAGTTTGCTCAGTGAAAAAAATCATATAAGTTCACCCAAGAATTGATATCTTGGCGGTATCAGGCTGCAGGTGCAGATGAACTAATCCTGCCTCAGAGAAGAGGTACATAGAGCACAAAACATTTTAGGCCAGTCCTACACTGACAGCTGTTAATAAATATTTTAAAACTGTTTTTCATTACACAAACAATAATACCCAGTTTGTGTTGGTCATGTGATTATGTTACTGAGGCTCTCCTAAAAATTCTAACCAGAGCTAAAATACAAGCTGTCTCAACTTAGTTTCTATAGCAACAATGAAGAAATTACACACATGCAGATTTTTCAAGTAGAAGTTTTATTCTTCATGACGTGCCCTACAAATTTAAAATTATACTGAAAAGTAATAGAGTGGAGTGCTTGTGCCAAAAAACTAAACCCCAACAACAAAGAGAACACAAGATAAAGGCAACAACATAATGCCCAAAATTTGAATGTTTGATAGAACAAATATGAAAAGAAAACCTCTCCACAACTGGAACAAAACAGCGTGATACCGAGCACACATTTCAAAAATGTTGCATCCAAATCCCCAGTCTGCTGCTCCAGCACTCGTCAGCCAGCATGTCATGAAATGTACCTTAGTTCTGGTAGCTGTAAAAAGTATACAGCTGATCCGGCATTTTGATATGGGAACAGTAACACTCAATGACCACCATGCTGAACACTTTCAGGAGGCTTTTCTATTAACAAGACTGCAGTGAAACACTTAGCAATTTATGCTGGCATAATAATGCAAACCGATAATCTGAAAGTTCGCTACCACGCAAATCTGTAGTAACTCTTAAAGTGTTGCAATCGAATGCAAAAAAAGGACTGCCTATTATATAAACAAAATCAGGAGGCTGGAATGCAATGCCACGACGGCAGTGATGCAATACCGCAATAGCGATACAAAGTACACTTTAAGTAACACAATGAAACATAATCTTTTATCCCTAATTATCAGAATTTAAATATCCGGTTTCCTTGCTCTCTTGCAAAATTAAGTTTAGATCACGAAAGCGGTCAAAAAGACAAGAATACAGACAGAGATTTCCACACAGTGCGCTCACTTCCAGTGTCTTTTTGAGCGCATCCACTATCTAAACATGGTTACCCAACTAGCCTAAATGCTGTCGTTATTCCAAAATTAAGCCTTTCACAAATTGGGAGCCCCTTTCAGCATACAAGGCGCACCATAACAAATCCAACGCTTTTTTCGTGATATGTTTTCTCTAAGAATAAACACTGCTTGAAGATTTTGCAGTAATACTTGTCTTTTTGATTCTACGAATGTAACATGCAAGTGTTCAATGAAATGACCATCTGCACATCTTCATCATTGCTCCAAATCAAGGTATAATGCACTATGAAGGGCAGGCGCTGCTTGATTTTTATGTTTTCCTAACGAAGCATGTACGTGCAACTCTTCTGCTGGCCTGTATGCAGCAGGTTTGTCTAGCTAGGTGAACTGTGGTTGGTTTTGCTATAAAAATGAAATTATACTTGGGAAGCAAACGGCTCTCTAAAATGAATTTAACATACATACAGGGGCTTTAACAACGCCTGGTGTAAGCAACATCAGGGGGGGGGGACTACAGCAGTGGCCTAGTGGTCTCAGCATCTGCCTCGCAAGCGGGAAGTGCGGGGTTTGATCCCCAGAACCGTCGGGTAGCCACCGGTGATACAATGGGTACAAGCTTTCCTCTGATCTGGTGCTCGGCTTATTTAGGATGAAATCCTTGAGAAATGGGTCGTATAAATGGCCAGTTGAAAACTTGAGCTAATTGGCCAGTTTAAAACTTTAAATAAACATGCTGCACTATATACTAAAAACGATTTGTGTGCTCTCTCTTACATGACATCAGTTATGTCATGACATCAGAGTGACGTGCCCACTCTGATGTCATCAGTCATGACATCAGAGTGGGCACGTCAGCTGGCCTTCGGTCAACACCGTCTCAAATCCGTTCATGTTTTTCATACAGATTTGCTTCCTCGGCTTGGCGGCGAAGGTCAGCGCAGATCAAGACACGGCATGCTTCACCATCGACACACCGACATTTCAAGCCAATCACGCACCTGAGGCAATCTTTTGTGAAGATAAGTGGGCGGCATCACGTGCAAGCTGGTCGACGTCATCAGACAGCTGGAGCTTAAATAGCCTGCCACCACCACGGTTCCTCAGTGGGCACGTCAGCTGGCCTTCGGTCAACACCGTCTCAAATCCGTTCATGTTTTTCATACAGATTTGCTTCCTCGGCTTGGCGGCGAAGGTCAGCGCAGATCAAGACACGGCATGCTTCACCATCGACACACCGACATTTCAAGCCGATCACGCACCTGAGGCAATCTTCTTTGAAGATAAGTGGGCGGCATCACGTGCAAGCTGGTCGACGTCATCAGACAGCTGGAGCTTAAATAGCCTGCCACCACCACGGTCCCTCAGTGGGCACGTCAGCTGGCCTTCGGTCAACACCGTCTCAAATCCGTTCATGTTTTTCATACAGGTCAGTAAATCTTCCTGTACCTTTAAGTCTAGCAATCCTTACTTGTTCCAGCTGACGTGCCCCGAGTGTATATGCACAATGTGTGCCGTTGCCTCCGACTTCGTTTTTTCAGTGCTTATGCTTTGTGGTGATGTCGAGCCGAACCCGGGCCCGTCAACTGGGCAACTACTGGGCGAACTTTTAGAGGGACAGAAACAAATAAAAAACAGGCTAGACGACATTGAATCGCGCCTTAAAACGTATGAACACTCGGTTTCAGCTATTTCCGAAGTATGTTCAATAGCTCGGAGCTTAGAGAAGAAGGTTCAGGGCTTAGAACTCAAGCTTACCGATTTGGAGGACCGCAGTAGGCGTAATAATCTTCTGGTGTTCGGTGTAAAGGAAAAGGAAAATGAGACGCATGAAGATCTCCAGGAATCCGTCCTCAAGGATGTCTTCACAGAAATTCTAGGTGCACACGTCAGTTCGGTCGAACGAATACATAGAATTGGTCGGAAACAACCCGACAAAGTACGACCGGTAATCATAAAGTTCTACGACCACCGTGAGAAAATGAATATCCTAAAGAATTGCTTTAAGCTAAAGAACGGAAGTGTGTCTGTCTCGGAGGATTTTTCCGCACCCACAAGAATGAAAAGAAAGCAACTGTGGGACAGTGCCGCTTCTAACAAAAAGAATGGTCAAAAAGTCAAGCTCATATACGACAAGCTTAAGATAGACAACGACTTGTTCGAATGGGACGAGGAACGAAAGATCCGAGTTCCAGTTAGCCGGAAAGATAAACATAGTACATGAACAGTAGCCCCCGAGGATAGGTCGTTTGTGTGTATTCAGCTAAATGCGCGAAGCATCGCTAA